>NW_007252194.1:0-709 GCF_000164805.1 Carlito syrichta | reverse complement strand
TCATCCATGCCATCGAACATCAGGGGTTTTTCCCTCCAGATATTCCAGTTATTCTTTTAAGGTTAGTTTAATACCAGCTACTCCTTTGTAAATGGCTTGTGCTTTTTAGCCATACCACGACACTGATATGTCTCCCATTTATTAAGTACATCAGTCTTTTTTACTCTGAGATGATACCAATTTCTTCATAATAAAGAATGTGGTGGGTCCATATTGTAATAAGTACAGTTTTTTAAAAAAATGTAGTTTCTTCCAACAGATATTTTCAGATACTTTATATGGAAATGTTTAATTATTGCATGAAATTAGTTCTAAAGAAACGTTTAACATGGTTGACTGACCACAGGTTTTTCTTTCTTCTTTCCCAAAACCCTACTATAATGACAGTAAAGGAGGAAAAATAAAACAACTTATAAAAGTACATCAAGCGTGAAACACAAGAATCTCTGAGATGACAAGAAAACACTCACAGCAAGTCTGTACTCAAAATGTGATTTTGGAACATTTCAAATTAACAGTGACTTCCATATAACATAAGCAAACGTTCTGCCCTCAATTAATCATGCAAGCTACCAACTACTTTATGTTGACAGTAGATTTCTACAAGTCTACCATCCTACCCAGTTTTTCCACAATATAGCCATAATTTCAAATTCAAGAAAAACAACTTATTAAATGTATAGATAACTTGTTATGGGAGTAATATCTT
>NW_007252193.1:262522-263469 GCF_000164805.1 Carlito syrichta | reverse complement strand
TCCATTCCTGGGATGCAAGGCTGGTTCAACATTCGTAAAACCATAAATGTAATTAAATACATCAACAGATGTCAAAACAAAAACCACATGATTATATCATTAGATGCAGAAAAAGCTTTTGATAAAATCCAGCACCTCTTCTTGATAAAAACCCTTGAACATCTAGGCATACGGGGAACATACCTCAAAATAGTAAAAACCATCTACAAGAAACCCACAGCCAGCATACTCCTTAATGGACAAAAATTGGAACCATTTCCCCTGAAAACTGGAACAGACAAGGATGCCCACTCTCACCCCTCCTGTTCAACATAGTATTGGAAGTCCTGGCTCGAGCAATCAGAGAAGAGGAGGCAATCAGGGGTATCCAAATAGGAAAAGAGGAAGTCAAGTTATCTCTCTTTGCAGATGATATGATTGTGCACCTTGAAAACCCAAGAGAATCTGTCAAAAACCTCCTTACACTGATAAAGGCCTTTGGCAAAGTCTCAGGATACAAAATAAATGTACAAAAGACAATCACATTTCTCTACACCAATAATAAACAAACAGAAACCCAAATAAAAACCACAATTCCATTCACAATAGCCACAAAAAAAATGAAATACCTTGGCATTTTCCTAACCAGAGACGTGAAAGACCTTTACAATGAAAATTACAAAACACTGCTCAAAGAAATCAAAGATGACAGAAATAGTGGAAAAATATCCCATGCTCATGGATTGGAAGAATCAACATTGTGAAGATGTCCATCTTACCGAAGGCAATCTACAGATTCAATACAATACCCATCAAATTACCAGCAACATTCTTCTCAGCCTAGAAAAGACAACACAGGAATTCATATGGAAACACAAGCGTCCAAGAATAGCCAAAACAATCCTCAGCAAAAAAAAACAAAGCAGGTTGTATCACATTACCAGACTTCAAACTTTACTATAAAGCTA
>NW_007252193.1:251358-261167 GCF_000164805.1 Carlito syrichta | reverse complement strand
CTGAGTGACCTCTCACAGAAACAAAGATCCGAGTATCACATGTTCTCACTCATATAATGGACCTTGAACATCCAATGCAATACTATAAGAAAATGACTGATGGTACTGGGAAACTATGGGGGGGAGGGGAATGGGATTAACAGTAGCAAATATCTGTCGGGGGATGGGGAAACACCTCTTATCAACAGGGTGCCTGAATGAAACGTCATTGTACACCTAACCCTTAACTGTACCCCACAAAACCATAATAAAAAATACTGATTAATGAAAAAAAATAGTTCCAAATGTGCAAATCAATAAATGTGATACATCATGTTAGCAGAATGCAGAATAAAAACTATATGTTATACAGATGCCAAAAAGCATTTGAAAAAGTTTATCAATCTTTCATGATAAAAACTCTCAACATATTAGATATAGAAGGAATGTACCTCAAAATTATATAGCCCATCCATACATGATAAACTCACAGCTACCATTATAGTCAATGGTGAAAAACAGAACTTTTCTTCTAAGATTAGGAACAAGACAAGGGTTCCCACTGTCACCACTTCTATTCAACATAGTCCTAGTCAGAGCAATTAGACAAGAAAAAGAAATAAAGGGCATTCAAATCAGAAAGGAAAATAATCTCTGTTTGAAGGTGACATGATCTTATATCTTAGAAACCCTAAAGACTCCACGATAGAAGTGCTAACTGTTCAAGATACAAAATCAACATACAAAAATCAGATGAATTTATTCTATACACTAGCAATACTATCCAAAAAAGAAATCGAGAAAACAATCCATTTACAATAGCATCAAAAAGAATAAAACACTAAATTCAACTAAGTAGATGAAAGATCTTTACACAGAAAACTATAAGACGTTGAAGGAAATTGAAGATATAAATAAATGAAAATATTTCCTGTGTTCATGGCCTGAAAGAATTAACATTGTTAAATGTTCATACTACCCAGAGCAACCTACAGATTCAATGCAGTTGTTATCAAAATTTATGTCATTTTTGGCATAGATAAGAAAAGAATCCTAAAATTCATATGTAACTGCAAAAGACCTTGAATAGTTAAAGCAATCTTGAGACAGAGCAAGCTAGAGGCATCACACTTCCTGATTTTAAACTATATTACAAAGCAATAGTAATCAAAACATTGTGTTACTGCCACAACAGACACATAGATCAATGAGGTACAATAGAGAGATTTGAAATAAACCCATGCATATAGTGTTAGCAAATCTTTGACAAGGGTACCAACAACACACAATGGGGAAAGATAGTCTCCTCAATAAACGGTGTTGGGAAAACTGGATATTAGCATGCAAAAGAGTGAAATTAGGCTTTTATCTTGTTCCATAGATACAAATTAACTTTAAATGGACTAAAAATTTAAATGTAATACCTGAAATTATAAAACCCCTAGATGAAAATGTAGGGAAAATGTCATTGACATATGACTTGGCAATGATTTTTGGATATGACACCAAACACACAGGCATCAAAAGCAACAATAAACAACTAGAACTAACTGAAACTAAAAAGCTTCTGTACAGCAAAGGAAACAATTCACAAATGCAAAGGAATGGCAACAATCAGAATGGGAGAAAATATTTGCAAATCATATATCTGATAATCATTTAATATCCGAAATACATAAGGAGCAAAATGTAGTTATGTGCTTTTTTGAAAACTTGTTCTGCCCAGTATGATACAACTTTGTTCATTTCTATATTGATGCCCTATCTGGTCTCCACCTTTGTACAGATTACAGTGGTGGTATGTTTGTGCTGCCAAGGTCATAGTGCAAACTTTAACACTTGTTCATGGATCCAATCATTCCTTCAAAGAAAGTCTCCACTTTATGGTGTTAATGTCATGCCGGGTGTCCAATTACGGTTATATGCTGTCTCATAACCAACTGACCAACAAAACTGTAGGGCCAGAAGGTGTCCCTCAGTCACCAATCATATATACAGACAGTACCAAAAAATGTATACACAGTTTTTTGGAAGGAAAAAACTGCATTAAAAGTGTAATACTCAATAACATGAATACAAGTTATGTTTGACTTCTACAATTACAAGATGTACTCAAAGTGGTTACCATTAGCATCCAGATACTTCTGATTATGATGAAGATTTCTTAACATCTCTTAAAATTTGTATACTTTTTTCACTCCCAGTATTTATACTTATATTTATATTTATTTTTATTTTTATATATACATGGGTGCCAAAAATGTATACACATTCTAAGAGATATTATCTACGTATTGCTTTTCAAAGTTGAATTGAATTACAATAGCAATGTGTAGAATGATGTTCCTTCAAAAGACGGCATTAATCAAATGAATGCTAGTATCTCCATGTGACAGGCAGGACAGTCAAAGAAAATGGCAGAAGCATGGTTGTTGTTCAAGGAGTACAAGAACATTTTGAAGTGATATTTAAAATTTGAGAACATTGTGGAAGTACAATGACAACGGAGGCATGAGTACACAACAGAACCTCCAACATGCCTAACAACTGCACACATTCATGATAAGTTTGAGATGCATGGTACTATGTATGGTGTGTACAAAGGAAGATCCAGGAGGACTGGCACAGCCAACAAGTCCTGCAGTAGTTTGCTGTAATCAGAAATGGCTGGATGCCGATGGTAACCACTTTGAGTACCTTTTGAAATTGCAGAAGTCAAACGTGACTTGTATTCATTTTTTGTTATATATATTGAGTATTATAATTTTAATACAGTTGTTTTCTTTCTTAAAATGTGTATACAATTTTTGGCATCGTGTGTGTGTGTGTGTGTGTGTGTGTGTGTGTGTGTGTGTGTGTGCATGTATGCTTTAAATGCAAACTTGGAAGTTATATTATCATCAGAAACTCTCCAGGACAATTTCAACTTGCATAAAAGATAGCATTGTGCACAAAAGGAACTAATTGAGAATTATGAGGCATTAGTTTGTGCATCAGTTTTGTCATTACCTCGATATGTGGTCTTTTTCAAGTTAATAAATATTCTGAGTCTCAAAACTGATGCTTACATGATTGCTGAAAGTGCTTCCAATTATTTGTGATGCTGCAATCCAGACATGATAACTCTTCTGTAATAACAAATGCTAATTTTAGCACTGCACATACACAAATATGTATGGTAATGTTTGCCTTATAAAGTATGTTTAACTCTGTTTAATTTATATAGAAACTGATAAAGAATTCCTGGCAGATACTATTGAGCAATGTATAATAAAGGTACCAGTCAAGACACAATCAAAGAGTCGCAAGGGTAAGAAAAATAATTTTTCAAATTTAATATTTATGGTAAGTTTATATTCCCCAAGTTGAATTAAGTATAGACCTTTTATAACAACAGTACCCATAAATTAGTATTATATAGGTAAAATTCTTCATAAATATCCTTCTATAATTAGTTAAGCTCTAACATTCACTATCATTGACACAATAGCAATATATTATTAGTTTTAAAACATATCCATTTAGAAAGTAAGCCATAAAAATCAAGTGCTACAGTGACCTTAGAGTAGTCTCACTATTTCCAAAGCTATTGTACTTATTTCTTGTTTCTGGAAAGTTACATTTAATTTGCAAAAGCAAAAAGGCTAGCTGATGAATGTGATGATGAGAGGAATATGACAAATAATTATTTTATGGGATACCCATTCCCTTTATTTGATGAAAATGTCAGGCAACTTTATATAACCTAACTCATAGTACAGTTCTTTGTTTGTGTTACATAGTTCAGAGATTATACTACTGTCTTTCACCATGGAATAATAGTGTTAGATGCTATTTTCTTTTATCTCTGGTGTGATAGCAAAAGAGGTAGATAGCCTAACAGAGAAATGAGAGAAAGACACTCAAAGAGAACCCTCTAAAACCATTATAATCCGAAGGTACTCTGTGTATCTAAGGCTTTGCCCATTGAGGAGAAGTAGTGGCAGCCTCACACTACAGAAGAAAAAGACTTTAGTAAAGTAGTCCAGTCATATGGCTAAGCAAGTCAGTAAGAAGAGAACAGTGACAAACTCCAGATAGAGGCAGAAATCAGGATCTAGAGATGCTACAATACACTATCTAAACTGTCCAATCTTTAGCATAAGTATTAGCATGCAAAGAAGTAGTAAAGTATGACCTACACTAAAGAAAAAGTAGTGACACAAAAAAGTTCTTTGTGTCTCAAGTGTCAGACTTAGCCAACAAACACCTCAAAGCACTTATTACAAGTATGTTATTAGAATTCAAAGAAATAATTCTTAAAGAAGAAAAAGAAGATATAGTGACAACATCCCATCAAATAGAAATCTCAATAAAGATATAGAAATTTCAAAAAAAGAAAGAACCAAAATACATCTGTAACAGAAATGAATACTTTACAAAGTGTTTTAATATGTTTTATGTTTATAGGTACTGATATAGAACCCTTGACAAATTATTCTGGAACAAGTAAAATAACTGGTGAAATCAAGACACATCTAAGAAATTACCCTGGTAAGAATAATACTTTTTCAAATATAATATTTACAGTTTATTTGTCTTCTCTGGGGTTTCATTATGTATGGATCTTTGTTTACAACAATACCTATAATGATCCTAGAAAAATTATAGTTATAAACTTTTTTCAGAGTTGATCCTGAAATCTGGAATTTGAGATTAGTACTCTCATAAAAGGGACCCTTTCCTCAGCTTTTGTCATACTCCTTTCTTAGCATATATAGTCAAACTATATATAATGATGTTCTATGCAAGTATTTTCTAAAATTTTTGTTATGCCTTCTTTAATTGTTATTTTAATTTGTTGTCAAATTTCCCACATTCTCTTTTCTTCCACCACCTACATTACTTCATGTCAATCATATTTTGTTTAAATTATACACACACACATACACACCCTTTTTTGGCAGAAGTTCTTAAGTTACATTTTTTCTTCATTTCTGGTTTCTTACATTTATCTTTTACATATCAGTAATACTTTTTAAAGTATATTTTTAATCTAATATTTTAGTTGCTGGAATTAGAAAGGTTATTTGGGACAATTAATCTTTTGTACTATCTGTATCCAAAATTAGACTCTATTTGTAATAGCAAGATGTATCAAAATATTTTCAAACAATCTAGACTGGTCACTTTAAAAAAATAATATATAATATAAACATAAATTTAATAGCATGGGCCCACTACTCATCACCCTAACGTGCATTCATGCACTTAGGTTTTTATTTTTATTGACTTAAAAATTCTCCCTAGCTTTTACTCTTATTTGACTAATGTGAATGGCTAGTGTTAAGTCATGGTTTCTGAAATAAACTGTCAACAATAATTAATTCTCTCAATACCCTTCAATTACCTCTTACTAAACTTCTTAGCCTCTGGCTTCAGTTTTATCTCTAGATAATGATTAGGGATTGTGAGATTTATAATTCTCTGTTTTAATAAAAGTTTTCTATAATAATCCATGTTACTTTTATGACAAATAGGATTTATGAAAACTAAATCTAATAAACGTTGGTTGAATTGGGCAGGGGGATCGGGTGGTATATGTGCACACCTATGATTTTCAAAACTAATCCTTTCTAAATATATCCTTTTAAATGTAGGCTACAAATCAAATAGAGAAATGAACATTTGGTTCAAAGTAAAATGATATTGGGTAAGGGTTAGAATTAAGGAAGACTAACTGTACCCCACAAAACTATAATAAAAATACTGATTATTAAAAAAAAAAAAAAAAAAAAAAGAATTAAGGAAGACATTATCACAGAATCACAGAATGCAGAACAAAAACAAGAAAGAGAAGATGATGAGAGACTGTAGAAAATTAAAGTATTAGTAATAAACAAGTGGCCACTTAATAAAATGTGGGAAGAAAAATTACCAATGTAGAAATGAAGACTAATACATGGGGTTTGGGAGTAGTATCTAAATAGTCAGAGTATTCATGCAATTTTTCTTTTAAAATTTATTTTAGGTGTGAACTTATTTAAAAACAAAAATATGTCCACACGACGTGTAGAAGGTATTTATACTAAGAACATCACAACAAATAAATTTCCAACAAAAGTGATAAATTTATCACCCTTTGACAAAAAAGGTAAAAGATTATTATGAAGATATAAAATAAGTAACTAATT
Organism: Carlito syrichta; assembly: GCF_000164805.1. Taxonomy (NCBI): domain Eukaryota; kingdom Metazoa; phylum Chordata; class Mammalia; order Primates; family Tarsiidae; genus Carlito; species Carlito syrichta. The sequence continues at coordinate 255,015 of NW_007252193.1, read as the reverse complement.
ACCCAGAATAGTTTTAAACTATGCATTTTTATTTACTCTTTTTGTATCTTTTTTGTACAGTAATATCTTAGGAAAATTCTTGCAAACCTGAAAATGAAATGGTTTTATCATTCTTATTGGTAGTATAATATTTTATAGTAAGAATATTTTATTTAATCATTATTCTATTAAAGAGCATTGACTTTTTTTAACCAATATTTTTTATTTTGATATTGTGGGGTACAGTTAAGGGTTAGGTATACAAATATGCTTCATTCAGGCCCCCTTGTTGATAACAGGTGTCTCCCCATCCCCAGACAGATGTTTACTACCATTAGTCCCACCCCCGCCCATAGTTTCCCACCACTGTCAGTCATTTTCTTATGGTAGTGCGTTGGATGATCAAGGTCCACTATATGAGTGAGAATATGTGATACTCAGATCTTTGTTTCTGTGAGAGATCACTCAGTATTATAGACTCTAGTTCCATCCAGGTTGCTGCGAAATTCATGATTTTGTTCTTTTTTATGGCTGCATAGTATTCCATTGTATATATGTACCACATTTTTTTAATCCAGTCCTCTTTTGATAGGCAGTGTGTTTGGTTCTAGGTTCTTGCTATTCTGAACAATGCTGCGATAAACATTCGTGTGCAGGTATCTTTTTTATAGAGTGATTTGTGTTCTTCAGGGTATATTCCCAGTAGGGGGATTGCAGGGTCATATGGGAGGTTGATGTTTAGAGCTTTTAGGAATCGCCACACTGTTTTCCATGGAGGTTGCACTAGTTTACACTCCCACCAACAGTGTAGGAGTGTTCCCTTTTCGCCACATTCTCTCCAACAACTATTATTTTCTGATTTATTGATAATTGCCATTCTGACTGGAGTTAGGTGGTATCTCAGTGTGGTTTTGATTTGCATCTCCCTGATGATTAGTGAGGTTGAGCATTTCTTCATGTGTTTGTTGGCTGCTTGGATGTCTTCCTTTGTGAAGTGTCTGTTCATATCTTTTGCCCATTTTATAATGGGGTTGTTTGTTTTTTTCTTTTCAGCACGTTTGAGTTCCTTGTAGATCCAAGATGTTAAGCCTTTGTCAGATCTGGAGTTGGCAAATACTTTTTCCCAGTCTGTAGGCTGTCTCCCTGCTCTCTTGATGATTTCTTTGGCTTTGCAGAAGCTTGTCAGTTTAATGAGGTCCCACTTGTCTATCTTATCCCTTTTGGCCTGTTGGTTTCGAGTTTTGTACAGGGATTGGCTGCCAGTTCCAATTTCCATGAGGGTATGTCCTTCATTTTCTAAGATTCTTATGGTTTGAGGTTTTACATTTAGGTCTCTGATCCATTTGGAGTTTATTTTTGTGTATGGGGATAGATAGGGGTCCTGTTTCAATCTTGTGCATGTGGTCAGTCAGTTTTCTCGGCACCATTTACTGAATAGGTACTCCTCTCCCCAGATAGGTAGTAGAGGCTTTGTCAAAGGTGAGTTGGTTAAGAAATTGAGGTTTTGCTTATAGAATCTCAATTCTATTCCATTGATCTATATGCCTGTTCCTATACCTATGATTGTAGCTTTATAGTAAAGTTTGAAGTCTGACAATGTGATACCACCTGCTTTGTTGTTTTTTTTTTTTTTTACTGAGGATTGTTCTGGCTATTCTTAGCCATTTGTGTTTCCATATGAATTCCTGTGTTGTTTTTTCTAGGTCTGAGAAGAATGTTGCTGGTAATTTGATAGGTATTGCATTGAATCTGTAGATTGCCTTAGGTAAGATGGACATCTTCACAATGTTGATTCTTCCAATCTATGAGCATGGGATATTTTTCCACTTGTTTGTGTCATCTTTGACTTCTTTGAGCAGAGTTTTGTGGTTTTCATTGTAAAGGCCTTTCACGTTTCTGGTTAGCAAGATGCCAAGGTATTTCTTTTCTTTTCTTTTCTTTTTTTGTGGCTATAGTGAATGGAATTGTGCTTCTTATTTGGGTTTCTATTTGTTTATTATTGGTGTAAAGAAATGCAACTGTCTTTTGCACATTTATTTTATATCCTGAGACTTTGCCAAAGGCCTTTATCAGTGTAAGGAGGTTTTTGGCAGATTCTTTGGGGTTTTCAAGGTACATGATCATGTCATCTGTAAAGATAGATAATTTGACTTCCTCTTTTCCTATTTGGATACCCATGACTGCCTTCTCTTCTCTGGTTGCTCTAGGTAGGACTTCCAGTACTATATAGAACAGGAGGGGTGAGAGTGGGCATCCTTGTCTTGTTCCAGTTTTCAGGGGAAATGGTTCCAATTTTTGTCCGTTTAGGAGTATGCTGGCTGTGGGTTTCTCGTAGATGGCTTTTACTACTTTGAGGTATGTTCCCTGTATGCCTAGATATTCAAGGGTTTTTATCAAGAAGGGGTGCTGGATTTTATCAAAAGATTTTTCTGCATCTAATGATATAATCATGTGGTTTTTGTTTTGACATCTGTTGATGTATTTAATTACATTTATTGTTTTACGAATGTTGTACCAGCCCTGCATCCCAGGGATGAAGCCTACTTGGTCATGATGGATGATTTTTGAGATGTGATGTTGAATCTGGTTTGCTAGGATCTTGTTGAGAATTTTAGTGTCTATGTTCATCAAAGATATTGGCCTGTAGTTCTCTTTTTTTGTTCGATCTTTACCTGGCTTGGGTATCAATGTGATGTTAGCTTCATAAAATGATTTGGGGAGGGTTCTATCCTTCTCAATTGCCTGAAATAGCTTCAGTAGGATTGGAATCAGTTCCTCCTTAAATGTCTTGTAGAATTCTGCTGGAAAGCCATCTGGTCCAGGGGTTTTTTTTGTAGGTAGATTTCTTATTATGTAGTCAATTTCCTTAATTGTTATTGGTCTATTTAGAGTCTCAATTTCTTCTTGTTTCAACCTAGGTAGGTTGTGTGATGACAGAAAGTCCGTCATTTCATTGAGGTTTTCAAGTTTGTTTCCATACAAGTGTACATAGTAGTCTCTGATGATCTTATGTATTTTTTCAGGGTCAGATGTGACTTCATCTTTTGTATTTCTGATTGTGCGTATTTGGGTTTTTTCTTTCTTTTTCTAGGTCAGTCTAGCTAGGGGACCATCGATCTTGTTTATCCTTTTGAAGAACCAGCTTTTTGTTTCATTTATTTTTTGTATTATCTTTTGGTCTTCTATGTCCTGGATTTGCGCTTTTATTTTGGTGAACTGAATTCTTCTCCTGAAATTAGGGTTTTTGTGGTCTTGCTTTTCCAGCTTCCTTAGGTGGCTTTTTAGGCTGTTAATTTGTGTTCCTTCCATTTTCTTCATGTGTGTTTGTAGGGATAAAATTCCCCTCTTACTACAGCTTTAAGATGTCCCAGAGATTTTGGTAAGATGTTTCTTCATTTTCATTTGTTTCCAGGTATCTTTTGATCTCTATTTTGATTTCATCATTGACTCAGGAGTTGTTTAGTATCATGCTGTTTAGTGACCATGTCTTTGTGGGTTTTGGGGGGACCTTGTTGTGGTTAATGTTTATTTTTATTCCATCTGGTCCAAGAAGGTACATGGTAGCATTTTGGTCCTTTTAAAATTGCTTATGCTTGATTTATGGCCAATGATGTGGTTAATCTTGGAATACGTTCCATGCAGTGATGAGTAGAATGTGTATTCTCTGGTCTTTGGATG
>NW_007252193.1:241991-251338 GCF_000164805.1 Carlito syrichta | reverse complement strand
ATAGAGTGTTCTGTAGGTATCAATTAAGTCCATTTGGTCCAGAGTCACATTGAGGTTCCAGATCTCATTGCTGATCTTTTGTCCCGATGATCTGTCTAAGGTTATGAGTGGGGTATTAAAGTCCCCAGTTTGATGATGTTAGAGTCAATATCTTTCTTTAGTTTTCCTAGAAGTTGCTTTATAAAAGTTGGTGCACCTATGTTAGGTGCATATATGTTTAGGATAGATATTTCTTGTTAATGGAGTGAACCTTTTATCATTATGTAGTGGCCCTCTGTATCTTTTTAAATTTTTGATAGCTTAAATGGTATTTTGTCTGAAATTAGGATCGCGACTCCTCCTTTCTTTTGTGTTCCATTCGCTTGAAGATTTGTTTCCCATCCTCTTACTTTGAGTCTGTGCATGTCCTTTCTAGTGAGATGGGTGTCTTGAAGGCAGTATATTGTTGCCTGGTGATATTTTATCCATTTTGCCATTCTATGTCTTTTCAGTGGTGCATTTAGTCCATTCACATTCAGGCTAATTATTGAAATGTGAGAGTTTGTCCCTATCATAGAGTTTTTATAGAGTTCTTCTTCCAATTGGTTTGTTGTTTTTCTTTGGTTTTGGGGTTGGTTCATGTGCATTTTATTCTTTTTCCTGTACTATTGTGAAGAACGTTGCTCTTTTTTTCCCCTTTTCTTCTGTGTTTAGTACTTTCTTAAGTGTTTCATGTAGAGGTGGTTTGGTGGTAGTGTAAGTTCTTAGGGATTGGATATCTGGGAAAGATTTTAATTCTCCCTCGCTGATGAAGCTTAATCTGGCTGGGTAGGTTATTCTTGGTTGAAATTGTTTATCTTTTAGGACTTTGAAGATAGGGCTCCAAGCTCTCCTAGCCTGCAGGGTTTCTGTAGATAAATATGCTGCTATTCTATTTGGTTTTCCCTGGTAGGTGATCTGGCCTTTTTCTCTTGCCGCCTTTAGGATTTTTTCTTTTATGCCCTCTTTGTTTAGGCGAATTATTATGTGTCTAGGAGTTGGTTTTCTCATTTGTTGTCTTGCAGGGGTTCTCTGAATCTCTTGTGTTTGAGTTTTTGCATCATTGATTAGATAAGGGAAGTTTTCTTGAATGATCTCATGAAAGGTTTGTTCCATGTGGTCTATGTCTCTCTTTCTGCCTCAGGAAGGACAATTACTCTTAGGTTCTGTCTCATGAAGTAATCACTCATCTCTTGAAGGTTTTTTTCTGTCTTTTTGAGCTTGTTTTCTGTGTTTTTGAGATTTTGGTTTAGTTCTGTATTTTGGTCCTCAAGCTCTGAGATTCTTTCTTCTGCTTGGGTAATTCTGCTTTCTATGCTTATCAGTTTGTGATTTATTTCATTCACAGTATTCTTTATTACTGTTATCACAGATATGAGCTCCTTCCTAGTTTCTTCTTGAGTCTCCTCAATTCTTTTTAATCTCTCCATTAATGTCTTGATATCTAGGTTTGTACCTTGAGACCAGTCATTCTGGGGGCTCTTCATTGTTTGCATGCCAAAGTCAGTTTTCTCAGTGTCTGCCCTCCCAGGGTTCTGGGAGACACCCATATTCTTCTTTTGGTATTCCTTCATTTGTGTATATTTTTCTCTCGTCCCTTAGTGGATAAAGTCCTTTGAGCGCTAATCTCCAACCTCTCCCATCTGTTTTTGTTGCAGGCAGCTAGCCTGCTGCCTGGGAGACTGTGACCCTGGTCCCTGTTCAGTGTAGGGGAGGGGCTTTTTCTCCTGTTTAACGACGTCACCATGGGAACCGAGGTGGAGGCTCTGATAGGTGGGCAGGATGATGCGATGCAAATATGCCCTGAAAATGGCGGAGGTGGTAGTTTTACTTTCACTTTTAGGGATGCTCATGTGGGTCTCTAGGTAGGACCAGCTGCACAGCTGGGCACTGGATCCGGGGTGCCACCAGCAGGCTGAGGTGGAGAGGGTCGGGCGTTCCCTCCTCTGGAGCTGAAAGCCTCCGAACGGCACCTTACACAAGCTCCCTTACACAGGCTTGCGGCTGCACACTGAGTGCCTTAGCCAAGATGGGCCCGGGACTTCAGATCTCCAAAGCTCCAGAGGGCAGGTTGTGGCTCTGGATCCCTCACCGGGCACTTCAGCCAGAAATAGGACTGGTATCTCTGAGGGGTGGGCGCCCAAAGCCTCCCTGGGTGACTGGCAGCTTGTTGCTGGGTGCTGGTCATGACGATGTAGCCAGGGAGGGAGCTGGGATTCGGGATTCCAGAATCCCCAGCTGGCCAGAATCACATATAGTGGAGCTGCCATGGTCGGGCCACAATATCTGGCCCTGCATGGGACCAAAGGTCCCCAGGCCTCGTACCAGTATGGCTGGCCATGGGCAGGGGGGTGCAGGAAGAAAAATAAGAGTCTTTTGGGGAATTCACGTTCAGAGAGTCTCACGAATCCATCTATGCCGTCACCATCTTCAGTTGAGCCCCAGCATTGATTTTTTAAGTTTTTCATCAATACTAATTGTATCCCTGTACATATAGTCTTACATATTGGTGCTGCTTTTATTTATTTGCAGTACAATCCCAAGATTAAGATGTTACTAAAGTATACATGAATTTTTTATGTTAAGTGATATTTCCAGATTGCTTTCTTAAAGGGCTATTAAAATTAACAGTTTCATTAGCAATTCTGGGGAGAAAATAATTTTCTCTGAATATCTATTTACAGTACAGGTCACTGTTTGTTTGTTTTTTAATTATACCCACCTGATAGTTATTAAATGTTATCTCAGTCTTATTTTAATTTTTATTTCCATATTTTTGTGTCTGCCCTAAAACTTACAGGAGCTTAAAACAGTAACCAATTACGTAGCTTATGATTTGGGAGTTATAAATGTAGGCTGGTCTTGGTGGGGTTTGGTCATGCATTTTTTTGTCAAATTATCAATTGATGCACATGTGTAGCAATCGGCTGGCTGTTGTTTGGAACAATGGGGTATATAGTGGAGGTTCATTCAGGAAATAGAGACTTCACTAGTTCTTTGAAAAGTGAGCAATGATGTAAAAATTAGATTACTACAGTATAAAGTTGTTAACTGAAAGCATCAAAAAATTCTAAGGTTACATGGAGGAAGCAATAACAGGAAGAAATTGCCACATCAAGAAGTGAGGAAGATCTCTGAGTAGTGGATGTAGTTTGGATGGGACAGTGTCTCTGATTTTGCAGAGGGATCTTGGGCCTGTATTTCTGAAGAGGCAGCACTGGCTATCTGCTGCTAGTTTCTAAGGGGGGTAAAGGATTATAAATAAAACTGGTTCTGCAAATGTTGGAAAAAAATACAAATAATTTGAGGCTATGGAAGGAATTGCTGCCTCTGGGGTAAATAAACAGCATTGGGATGTTCTGAACTTAACTGAAAAGAGAGAGAAAGCTCTCAGAAAGCCCGCTGGGAACAAAATGTGAATAATACATCTTTTCTTCCTTCCTTCTGGAACTTGCAGTCTTTCTCTAGCACTCTCTCTTTGTACAACATAGCTTGGACCTACTTGGCAAAGCAAAAATGTGATTTGCAGAGTTTCAGATGCAGTGTTATAAAACAGAATATAGAAGGGTGGCTTGGGAGCTAAGAGAAAATAAACTTAACTGGCACAAGAGATGACTTGGCTACATGTTTCTCATCATCCAGCCAACTAGCTTAGGCATCTTCACATGATAAGCTCAAGTTCTAAGAGGAGCATGTGGGCAAGCCTCAATGTGCAAGCTGGTTTGAAGTCTCTACTTGCATTTCTTTCCTTTTTTTCAACTCACCAAGTAACATAACTAGGAAAAGAGTTGGTGTGGGAGAACATCCACACAAGCAGGAAAGAACACACTGAGACAATTGAAATCAATTCACCACAAGGTTCCCTCTGGTTGCAAATACTCATGACCTTCCCAATATGTAAAATACAATTGCCTCTCTCCAGGACCACAAATTCTCATCCAATTTTGGCATCAGGGCCAAAGACCAAAATATTGTGATTTATAATCAGTTTTAGTGGCAGCTCCTACGATGTGGCTTTTCTTAATACAGAGAAGTCACTTGCCTCCCTTAGCATGTGTGCATGTGCACATGCACACACACACACACACACACACACACACACACACACACACACACACACACACACACAATATAGCCATGACATAGAGATAGGCTACAGTAGATTCTCCCGTACCACAAAAGGAAAGAAAGACCAAGGCAAATAGTGGTCAATAATCAACACAACTGGCTCATCTTTTCCACCATTCATAGCATTATAATTTTCTCAGTAAAAAAAAAAAAAAAAGATACATGCAAATAATAAATGAACCAAGATGATGGAATGCAGACTGGAACAAGTGTAACTAATTGTATTACAAATGTATGACCTAACCTTTCTGACACGGGTGGAGAAATATTCTGAAAAACTAGAAAACCAGATTTTCAGTGGAGACTGTGAGGCTAAAGTTAAGAGCAATTGTACATCAATGTTGCACTCTAGTTTGTAAATGTATACTTTATAGAGGTACACATTAGCAATTATTTTTAAAATGTCATCAAGGCATAATTTTCATACCATTGAAATTCACGCATGTTAAGCGTATGATTCAATGATTTTAGTTAATGTATCTAAGTCCGCAGTCATCACCTTAATTCAGTTTTAGGACATTTTTATCATTGCAAAAAGATTCCTCATAAATGTCTATCGTTAATTCCAACTCTCAGTCCCAGGTAATGACCAATCCATTTTTTTGGTCTCTAGATTTGCCTTTTCTGGACATTTCATATAAATGAAATCATTCAACATAGTGTTTTATGTATGGCTGTCTTACTTAGCATGGTTTTGAGGTTCATCCATATTGTAGCATTCATCAGTGTTTTATTCTTTTTTAAATCCTAAAAAGTATTCTATTATATGAGTGTAGAACATATTCTTCATCCCATCACAAGTTATGGACATTCACTTGATTCCACTTCCCTCTCCCCAGGCACACAACAGGTGTTTATTATATGATGCATATTTTTATTTTTTTAAAGTTTTATTTCATTTTTAATTGAAAAATAATTATTATATAGTCATGTGCTACTTGATGATGGGGATACCTTCTAAAAAATGTGTCATCAGGCAATTTAATCATGTGCAAACATTATAGAGTACACTTAAACAAACCCAGATGGTAGAGCCTACTACACATCTAGGCTATGTTGAATAGCCTATTGCTCCTAGGGTATAAATCTGTACAGCATATTATCATATTGAATACCGTAGACCATGGTACAACAATGATAACTCTTTGTGTCTCTAAACAGAAAAGGTACAATAAAAATACAGTATAAAAGATAAAAAGCAGTATACCTGTATAGAATATTTACCTTGAATGGAACTTGAAGGACTAAAAGTTTCTAGGATTAGGTTTAGGTTAGGGTTAGGGTTATAAAAAGTATACTTTAGTAAATATATAAACTAGTATTTTATTATTCTTATCAAGTATTATGTACTGTACATAATAAGTATTGCTATGCTTTCATATGACTTGCAGCACAATAGGTTTGTTTATACTAGCATCATCACAAAAACATGAGTAATGCTTTGTGTGTGTTACAATATTGAAACAGCTATGACATTATAAGATGATACAGACTTTTCAGCTCCGTTATAATCTTATGGGATCATCTTTGAATATGCAATTTGTTTTGATCAAAAGCTTCATTATACAGTGCATGACTGTATACATGTATTGGGTACAATGTTATGTTTCAATATGTATATAAATAATAGAATGATCATATCTGGCTAATTAACATATCTGTCATCTCAAATAATCATTGTTTATTTGTAGTAAAAACATTTAAAATCCATTCTCTTATTTATTTTGAAATATACAATACACTGTTATTAATTTCAGTCATCATGCTGTGTAATAGATCACCAGAATCTATTCCTCTCATATAATTAAAACTTTGTACTCTTGGACCAACATCCTGCCTTTCCCTAACCATGCCCTCCTTTGGGAACCAAAGCCTTTGAGAACCACCATTGAATTTTCCACTTCTATGTGTCTTACTTTTTTATATTCCACATATAAGTGAGATAATGCAATTTTTGTCTCTCTGTGCCTGGCTCATTTCACTTAGCATAATGTTCTTTAGGTTCATCATGTTGTTACAAGTGACAGAATTTTCTGCTTTTTAAAGGCTGATAGGTAGGGTTCTGGGAAAATGATGGTGGAGGCAGTGGGAGTGTGTAAGTGAGTATGTGCAAAGACAAAAGTGTATGCGTGTGTGTGTGTGTAAGTGAGTATGTGCAAAGACAAAAGTGTATGCGTGTGTGTGTGTGTAAGTGGGTGAACGAGTGTCTGACTGAGTGGGGATTCGGGAACAAGCAGCCCAGGTAGTCCTGATGAAGCACTTCCCATGGCACAGGAGCAAGCACCATTTTCTGAAACTAACAAAGGCATTCCTTGGGAAAAAGTCACAGGGAGTGGCTGTCACTTGGTGTCCAGGACTATTACTATCACCTTCAGTGTCAGGTTAGACCGCATGGCTCTATCACTGGAACCTGGGATTCAGACTGTAGTATCTGACAGGGAGGAAGCTGTTGCCTCCTAGGCCCCGTGCGCCACTGTAACAATGAACTTGTGAGAAACTGAGCAGCTTGCAGCAAGCCAAGAAATAGGAATGCCTGAGTAGATAGAGGTGCCCAGGGCAACACTGACAGCACAGGCTGTGGCAGGAGCACAGCAAGGGAACCAGATACTGAGATCCAGTGGAGAAAAGGTGCAGGCACTCTGCCATTATCTTGAAACCTGGGCAGAGAAGTGCTCTGGGTTGCCCACCACTGAGCAACAGACTAGTGCCTTGAGACTAGGGAATGAACTCAACATCACTCTGAGGTTGATCATCATGAACCCAGAGGGGGTGCCTCTGAGTGCACAATCTCTAAAGGGACATGGCAGGTATAGCGTTCCAGATGCCCCATTCCCCACCCTTGCCCAGCAGAGGGACAACAGGTACAATCAGAATAGGAGGATTCAGTGGAAGAAGTTTGAGTGCTGAACTGATCCAACCCCCTACATCTAGAAGCCCACGAAATGTCAGACCCACATAGAAGGAAGCCTAGTCAGGGTGCAGCTGAAGAGGCCAAGCCCAGGTGGAGCCAGGAACAGTTTCCACACTAAGAGAACCCTCCTGTGGGATGAGTCTAGCTGATGTGCCTGCTGCTAGCACTTGGGGAAGAGACAATCTGGCACCTCTTCCACAGAACAGGGCAGAGAGTTGGAGATCCAGAGACTGATTATAGAAGTTACTCCTGGCACATTAGGACATGGCCACAGAGGATCCCCCTGACCACATGGAGAGTAGGAAGACAGGAATGGAGGCCAGACACTGTGGAAGTTGGGAGCATGCCTTCCCCCTCTCACCCCCATGCCAGCCAGCAATCACAGGCAGCAGGAGTCAGAAAATATAGCCCTGCTAGTGTAGCAACAGAGAAAAAGTTTGAAGTTACAGAACCTGCCACAAGAGGGAACTCAGCATTCAGGAATGTGTGTGTGTTCATTTTTCATTTTCTCTCTTTTTTCCTTTTCCTTATTTCTGTTCTTTTCTTTTACTTTATCTTGAACTCAGGGGGTATGCATACATACCCATTGCATGGACATATTATGTTGTGGAGAGGAGTGGATCTCAGGGGGCTCATGCCACAATTAGTGAACATTGTGACCTGTAGGTAGTGTCTAAATCCCAGCTTCCCCCTTCCACCTTATTCAACTCTCAGACCTGCAGAGAAACAGCACAGCTCCCCACCCTAGCCATGTTTCAAAATTGAACAAATTTGGAGGCTCTGCTCAGGGATGGATAGGGGGTTGAGCAGACAACAGAAGTGAAAGCTTCTCCCTCTGTCACTGAGTAACAGAATTAAACAGAAAGAAAAGATGCCACAAATAATAAAAAAATTAATGGAAGAACACAGGTAACCCCCAGAGTCCTAAAGAAACAGTACCCCAAAGAACGGTCCTCAGAGCTCAAACAATGGAAATCACCCACAACAACTGGCCTCAGAACACACAGAGATCAGGGAATGGATGGAAAGAATGAACAAGAATCAAGAAAAAAAAGAAGCAAAACTGAATGAAATTGTAACAGAGAGCTTGGTCATAAAAACACTCCATCCATGAGATAAATAACAAACTGACAAACATGGAAAGCAGAATTAACCAAGCAGAGGAAAGAATCTCTGATCATGAAGACTGAAATATGGAAATAACCCAATCTGTTAAAAACATAGGGGAAAAAATGCAAAAGAAAAAAAGTAAAGCCTCCAAGAGATGTGTGATTATATCAAGAGGTCAAACATATGCCTGAATGGTATCTTTGAAGCAAAAATTGAAATAAAGAATCCCTTGGAACAGGCATTCCATGAGATCATCCAAGAACTTTCCCCATCTCACCAGAGATGCAACCTTTCAAGCATAAAAGATTCAAAGAACCCCTGAAAGGCATCAAATGAGAAGACCAACCCCTAGACACATAGTAATTGCTCTATGCAAATTAGGCATAAAAGAAAACATCCTAAAGGCAGCAAGAGAAAAGATCAGACTACCTAACTGGGAAGACCAATCAGAATAGTGCCAGACTTATCAGCAGAAATACTATAAGCTAGAAGGAATTGGAGTCCAATTTTTAGTGTTCTCAAAGATAAGCAATTCCAACCAAGAGTTTTCTACCCATTTAAGCTTAGCTTCATCAGCGATGGAGAATTAAAATTTTTTCCCAGACATCCAATCCCTAAGAGAATATGCTGCTTCTAGACCAGCTCTTCAGGAGACACTTAAGAAGGTATTGAGCACAGAAGGGGGAAAAAGGGAACAGATCATTAAATTATGTTTGTCATTCAGGCTTGGTGGCTCAGTCAGTAATCCCACGCCTTTGGGAGACTGAGGTGAGTGGAATGCCACTTCACAAGAACACAGGCAAACATAGAATCAACAGAGCATACGGTGCACCCACAAAAATGAAAACACACATATATTAATACCACATTAAAAGAAAACAAAATAACATCCTAAGAACCCTAAGACAGGGATACACTCTCTCATTTCAATAATCAGCCTGAACATCAATGGACTAATGCACCACTGAAAACACATAGAGTGGCAAACTACATTAAACAAACAAACATAATTTTTTTTTTTTTTTTGAGTTGGAGTCTCACTCTGTCGCCCAGACTGGAGTGCAGTGACCTCTCCCGGCCACCACAGCCTTGACCTGCTGGGCTCCAGCGATCCTTCCACCTCAGCCTTCCTAGTAGCCGGAATTACAGGCACGCACTACCACGCCTGGCTGATTTTTGA
>NW_007252193.1:233764-241971 GCF_000164805.1 Carlito syrichta | reverse complement strand
TTTATTGTAGAGATGAGGTCTCGCCTGCCCAGGCGGGTCTCGAACCCATGGGCTCAGGCATTCCACTCACCTCAGCCTCCCAAAGGCATGGGATTACTGACTGAGCCACCAAGCCTGGCTAACAAACATAATTTAATGATCTGTTGTCTCCAGGAAACCCATCTCACTAGAAAGGTACCTACAGACTCAAAGTTGGAGGTTGGAAAATGAACTTTCAGGTGAATGGAAAACAGAAGAAGGCAGGAGTAGCTATTCTAATATAAAATAAAACAGCCTTAAAGCTATCAAAATTTAAAGAGGATACAGAAGGACACTACATATTGATAAAAGGTTCAATCCACCAGTAAGAAATATTCATTCTAAACATACATACACTGAACACAGGAACACCATGTTTTATAAGTTAACTACTAAGCAAACTAGAATAGGACATTGACACTCACATAATCATAACTGGAGATTTAAATAATCCACCAACAACCCTAGATAGAACATTGAGGCAAAAAAATCAAAAAGGAGATGAAGAACCTCAACTCAATGCTCAACCAAATGAATTTAATAAACGTCTACAGAACGCTTCTCCTTACGACTACAAAGTATACATTCTACTCATCAGCACATGGAGCATACTCCAAAATCAACCACATTCTAGGACATAAATTGAGCATAAACAAATTCCAAAAAAATCAAAATAATACCATGCATCTTCTCAGATCACAGTGGAATAAAAATAAATATTTACACCAACAAGATCCCCCCCACCCAAAAAACACACACAGACATGGACACTAAACAACATACTGCTGAATGACTCCTGGGTCAACACGAAAATCAGGATGGAAATTAAAAGATTCCTGGAAACAAATGAAAACAAAGACATATCAGGATCTCGGAAGCCTTGAAAATAGTATGAAGAGGAAAATTTATAACTCTGAACACATACATCAAGAAAACGGAAAGACCACAAACAGCCTACCACCACACCTAAGGATGTTAGAAAGGCAAGACTACCAAAATTCTAACTTCAGCAGAATGATCCAGATCACCAAAATCAAGTTGCAGCTGCAGAGCATAGGAGACAAAAATATCATAGAAAAAAAAAAAAAGACAGAAAGCTGGTCTGTGAGAGGGTAAATAAGATTGAAAGACTTTTAGCCAGATTGGCTAAGAAAAAGAGAGAGAAAAACCAAATAGATTCAATCAGAAACACAAAAAGATGAAGTCACAACTGAACCAGAAGAAATTCAACAGATTATCAGAGATTGCTATGCATACCTGTATAGAAATAAACTAAAAAACCTAAAGGAAATGGAGAACTTTCTGACATCACACAACCTTCTAAGGTTGAAACAAGAAGAAAGTGAAACTTAGACAGACCAATAATAATCTAGGAAATTAACTTTGTCAAAAGAAATCTACCTACAAAAAAAAAAGCACTGGATCAGATGACTTTCCAGCTGAATTCTACAAAACATACAAAGACAAACTGATACCAATCTTATCAAAAGTACTCTGGGCAATCAAGAAAGATGGAACTCTTCCCAAATTATTTTATGAAGCTAACATCACACTGATACCCAAACCTGGCAAAGACTCAACAAGAAAAAAGAATTACAGGTCAATCTCCTTGATGAACATAAATGAAAAAATTCTTAATAAGATCCTAGCAAATCTTATTGGATTCAACAGCACATCTCAGGAATCTTTACCATGACCAAGTAGATTTCTTTTGCAGGATGAAGGGTTGGTTCAACATTTACAAAACTATATAATGTAATTCAATACATTAACAGATGGAAAAACAAAAACCATGTGATTATATCATTAGATACACAAAGAGCTTTCAGCAAATTCCAGCATCCCTTCTTAGTAAAAACCCTTGAACACTTAGGCATAAAAGAAACATTCCTCAAAACAGCAAGAGCTAACTATGATGAACTCACAACCAAAATATTGCTGATTGGATAGACATTAGAAGCATTCCACCTGAAAATAGGAACAAGACAAAGCTGGCTGTTCTCACCCCTCCTGTTTAACATAGTGCTGGAAGTTCTTGCTAGAGCAAACAGGCAAGAGAAGAAAATCAGGGGTATCCAAATAGGAAAAGAGGACGTTAAGCTTGCCCTCTTTGCAAACAATATGATCTTATACCTTGAAAATCCAAGGGAGTCCGTCAAAAACCTACTTGCAGCAATAAATGACTTTGGTAAAGTTTTGGGGTACAAACTCACTGTACAAAAGGCAGTGACATTTCTATACACCAGTAACAAACAAGAGGGAACCAAATAAAAAAGCCCAATGCCATTCACAATAGCCACAATAAATAAATAAATAAATAAAATAAATAACTTTGACATCTTCCTAACCAGAGAAATGAAAGACTTTTACATAAACTACAAAATACTGCTCAAAAAAATCAAAGATGATACAAACAAATGGAAAAACATTCCATGTTCATGGATTGGAAGAATACGTATTGTCAAGATGTCCATCCTACCCAAGGCAATCTACAGATTCAATGCAATACCCACCAAATTACCAACATCATTCTTTTCAGACCTGCAAGTGACAATACCAGAAATTCACATGGAAACACAAAAGAGCATGACCAGCCAAAACAATCCTCTGGAAAAGAAACAAAGTGGGAAATACCACACTTCCAGTCTTTAAACTTTACTATAAGACTACAATCATCAAAACAGCATGGTTCTGGTACTGGTACATGAATAGGCATATAGGCCAGTGGAACAGTACAGAGATTCCAGAAGCAAAAACTTGATCTCTCAACCAACTTATCTTTGATAAAGCTATCAATAACAACCACTAAGAAGAGGAGACCTTATTTAGCAAACTTGATCTCTCAACCAACTTATCTTTGATAAAGCTATTAATAACAACCACTAAGAAGAGGAGACCTTATTTAGCAAACTGGCTGACAATTTGTGGAAGAACGAAACAGAAATCCTACCTATCACCATATACAAATATCAATGCTAAATGAATCAAAGACCTAAATGTAAAACCTCAAACTATAAGAATCTTAGAAGAAAATGCAGGAAACACCCCGTGCACATTGGAGTAGGCAACCAATTCTTGATCAAATTCCCAAAAGCATAAGATAAGAGATAAGATGGACAAGTTGGACCTCATCAAACTGAAAAGTTTTTGCACCGCAAAAGAAACCATCAAGAGAACAGGGAGACAACCAAAGAATAAGAAAAAATATTTGCTAATTGTGTATCTGACAAAAGCCTAACATCCAGGATCTACAAAGAACTGAAAAAGCCAAAAGGAAAAAACAAGCAGCCCTATTAAAAAATGGGCCAAGGACATTAATAGACACTACTCCAAAGAAGACATACGAGCAGCCAACAGATATGTGAAAAAATGCTCAGCCTCACTAATCATCAGAGAAATGCAAATCAAAACCACACTAAGATAACACCTTACCCCAGTAAGGACAGGCATCATTAATAAATCAAAAAACAATAGATGTTGGGGTGGGTGTGGAGAAATGGGGATGCTTCTATACTGTTGGTAAGAGTGCAATCTAGTCCAACCTCCATGGAAAATAATGTGGTGATATCTAAAGGAACTAGAAATTGACCTTCCATATGATCCAGCAATCTTTTTCCTGGGAATATACCTGGAGGAACATAAATTGTTCTACAAAAAAGATACCTGCACACACGTTTGTTGCCATACTATTCACACTAGCAAAAATATGGAACCAACCCTACTTCCCGTCAAAAGTAGACTGGATAAAGAAAATATACATGATGAAATATTACACAGCCACAAAGAAGGACAAAATCATGAACTTCTCAGCAAATTGTATGGAGTTGGAGACAATCATATTTAGCAATCTGTCACAGAAACAAAGAACTTAATACCACATGTACTCACTCATAAGTAGGACCTGGACATTAATCACAATAGCACAAGAGAGGGATTGGCAGTCATGGGACACTGCCGGGGAGGGTGGGGGACCCACATAACAACACAAAGGGTTCCTGATCCTAAACCAGGGGAAGCGAGGACCAGTTGGAGGCCCAAACTTCACCTGCACATACAGTACTTATGTACCTAATTCTGACTTGTATCCTACATCTTTATAATAAAGTAAAAAAATAATAAAGGCTGAATGATGATCAGGGCCCACTTATGAGTGAGAACAGGAAGTATTCAGTTCTTTATTTCTGTGACGGTTCACTTAGTATGATGGTCTCCAACAGCGTCCATGTTGCTGCAAAAGCCATGATTTTGTCACATGAGCACAAGGGTGGGATCAGCAGACACTGCAAGTAGAGGGAGGAGGCAGGTAGCAAAACACTGGGTATCTGGTCTACTATCCAGGAGAGTGGGTCAGCTAGAAGCCCAAACTTTACCTGCATGCAATTTACTCATGTTGTAAATCATCACTTGTACCACCCAACTATGAAATAAAATTGAATTAAATTTAAAAATATATTTTTAAAAGGTGAATAGTATTCCATTGTGTATATATACAATTTCTTAATCTGTTGGGCACTTAAGTTGAGATCATATCTTGGCTATTATGAATAATGCTTTAAGGAACAAAAAAGTGCACACATCTCTTTGACCTACTGATTGTAATTCTTTTGGATGTGTACCCATAAGTGGAATTGCTGAGTCACATGGTAATTTAACATTTAGTTTTTTGAGATGTCTTCATACTGTTTTCTAAAATTTCTGTACCAGCTTACATACACCAATAGCATACAAGGGTGTCCTTTTCCCACATCCTTGCCAACAAACTTATCTTTCATCTTTTTGACAATAGCCAACTTAACAGGTGGGAGTGGATATCTCATTGATCTTTAATTTTATTTGATGGTTAAATATATTGAGCATTTTGTCACATATCTTTTAGCAATGTTTATGTCTTCCTTTGAGAAATGTGTATTAATATACTTTGTCCATTTTGATAGGGATATTTGTTTTCTTGTTATTGAATATTTTGAGTTCTGTGTATATTTTGGATGTTAGCTCCTTATTTGGTGTATGATTATCAAATATTTTCTCCCAAGTTTATGGTATCTCTCTTCACTTTGTTAATTGTTTACTTTGTTATGTAGAAGCTTTTTAATTTGGTGAAATAATTTGTCTATTTTTACTTTCATTATGCATGCTTTTTAGGTAATAACTAAAAAATATCTTCCCAACCCAATATCATGGAGCTTTTCCCCTATAATTTTTTCTAGTAGTTTTATAGTTTCAGGTCTTATGTTTAAATCTTTAACCTACCTCGAGTTTATTATTGTATACAGTGTAAGGTAAGGGCCTAGTTTTATTCTTCTACGCATAGATGTTCAGTTTTCCCAGCACCATTTATTAAATAAACTTTCCTTTATCCATTTGTGAGTCCTTCACATATTTGCTGAAAATAATCATCAAAAAAATGCAAATTAAAACCACATTGAGATACCACCTAACTGCAGTCAGGATGGCCATCATCAATAACTCAAAGAAACAACAGATGTTGGAGAGGATGTGAGGAAAAGAGAACACTTATACACTGTTGGTGGGAGTGTAAACTAGTACCATCTCTGTGGAAAACAGTGTGGTGATTGCTAAAAGAACTAAAAATCACCCTTCCGTACCACCATCAATCCCCCTTCTGGTAATATACCTGGAGGAATTCAAATGACTCTATGAAAAAGATACCTGCACACTCATGTTTATTGCAGCATTACTCACAATAACAAAAACATGAAACCAACTGTGCTGAAACCATTGAAAGTGAACTGGATAAAAAAATGTATCACATATACATGATGGAATATTATGCAGCCATAAAGAAGGACAAAATTATGAACTTTGCAGCAACTTGGATGGATTTAGAGTCTATAATACTGAGTGATCTATCACCAAAACAATGGACTGAGTACCACATGTTCTCACTCATAATCAGATGCTGAACAATTATCATAATACTACAAGAAAGGGATTGGCACTAGTGGGAAACTACCAGAGGAGAGGGAGCATGCTTCAGCATACCTAATCTCAAACCCGGTGAAGTGGGGACCAAAGTGAGACCCAAACTTCACCTTTACAATGACCATTTGTATACCTAACCTGAATTGTATCCCACATCTTTAAAATAAAATTTAAAAAAAGAAAAAAGAAAATCAGTTTGTGTGGAGTTATTTCTGGACTCTCTATCTTATTCCATTGGTCATTGTATCTGTTTTTATGTCAGAATCTTGCTATTTAGATTACTATGACCTTGTAAGATATTTTAAAATCTGGTAGTGTGATACCTTCAGTTTTGTTTTTGGTCAAAATTGCTTTGGCTATTCCAGGTCTTTTATGTTTACATACAAATTTTGAGATTTTTTTTCTAATTCTATGATGAATGACATTAGAATTTTGATAGAGATTGCATTGGATCTAGAACTTGCTGAGGTAGTATGGCTATTTTAACAGTATTAATTCTTCCAATCCATGAACATGAGCTATCTTTCCATTTATTTGTGCTTCTTAATTTCTTTCATTAATATTTTATAGTTTTCAGTAGTATACAGATCTTTCACATTCTTTTTTAAATTTACTCCTAAAGGGTTTTGTTTGTTTGTTTTGGGTATTTTGATGTTATTGTAAATGGGATGATTTTCTTAGTTTCTTTCTCTGATGTATATTGTTAGTGTATAGAAACACTGCTAATTTTGTAAATTGATTTTGTATCCTGCAACTTTACTGAATTCATCTATTAATTGGACAATTTTTGATGAAGTCTTTATGGTTTTGTGTATATAAGATCATGTCAGAAACAAACAGAAAAAAAACCCCACAAAAACACATTTTCTTTTCCTATTTGGATGACTTGTATTACTTTTTCTTGCCTAATTGCTGTGGCAATGACTTGTAGTACTATGTATAAGAATTATTCCTTGGTCCTGACCTTAAAGGAAAAGTCTACAGCTTTTCACTAATGAGTATGACATTAACTGTGGACTTTGATATGTGGCTTTTATTGTGTTGAGAAACATTCCTTCTGTCTCTAATTTCTTGAGTTTCTACCATAAAATGATATTGAATTTTTTCAAAAACTTCTTCTGCATCTATTGAGATTATCATATAGATTTTTTTATTCTGTAAATAGAGTGAATCACATTTATTGATTTGTGTATGTTGAATCATTCTTGCATCCAGGATAAATTCCACTAGATTATGCTGAATGATCCTTTTAATGTACTGTTGAATGACAGTTTGCCAGTATTTTGTTGAGAATTTTTGCATCTATATTTGTCAGGGATATTGGCCTGTGGTTTTCTTTTCTGGTAGTGTTTTTGTCTGGCTTTGATTTTTTATCTTTTGTGTATATAGTGTAGTACCTTGTCGATGAGTTTGGAAATATTCCCTCCCCTTTAACTTTTTAGAAAAGTTTGAAAGGATTGGTATTTTTTTCTTTTTAATTATTGGTAAAATTCAGCCATGGAGCTATCTAGTCCTGGGTTTTTCTTTGTTGGGAGACTTTTTAAAATATATATTTTATTTTAAAGATGTGGGATACAATTGAAGATTATGTATAAAAATGGACATTGTACAGATAAAATTTGGGCCTCAATAGGAGACTCTTTTTTTTTTGAGTTGGAGTCTCACTCTGTCACCCAGACTGGAGTGCAGTAGCCACTCCTGGCCACCGCAGCCTGACCTGCTGGGCTCCGGTGATCCTTCCGCCTCAGACTTCCAAGTAGCTGGAATGACAGGTGCACTACCACGCCCAGGTGATTTTTGATTTACTGTAGAGATGAGGTCTTGCCAAGTTGCCCAGGTGGATCTCGAACCCACGGGATCAGGCAGTCCACTCACCTCAGCCTCCCAAAGGTTTGGGATCAGGCTAATTATATATTTAACAGGTAAATGTATTCAGGTTTAACACAGAATATGCTGTTAATTATATATTTATTCTAAGTTAATTCTTTTTGACATGCAAAAATGATACTTTGAGAAGAGCTTTTTGATAGTTTCTTTATCTTGTTCTATAGGAAATGCTGCTTTTAAGATAATTGTCCAGTGGATTAACTTGTTACCTGAGTTTCCTTGTATTTTTTTTTATTCCTCATACATTTTGGATAGTCTATGGCTCCTGAAAATAAATCTAACAAGTAAGATGCTTAGTAAGATGGGTGATTTATTTGCCTGACAATTAGATACATTCACACAGAAACTGAACATCAGTT
>NW_007252193.1:209065-233744 GCF_000164805.1 Carlito syrichta | reverse complement strand
GTCTCGAACCCACAGACTCAGGCAATCCACTCACCTCAGCCTCCCAAAGGTGCGGGATTACAGGCTGAGCCACCGAGCCCAGCTAATAGGAGACTTTTAATTCAATCTCTTTTCTCATTATTGACCTTCTCATATTTCAGATTTCTTCATAATTCTGTCTTGGCAGATTTTATATTTCAAGGAATTTATCCATTTCTTCTAGATTGTCCACTTTGCATATAAATAATCATAATAGTGTTTATGATTCTTTGAATTTTGGTGGTATTAGTTGTAATGTCTCTACTTTCATTTCTTATTTTGTTAGTTGAAACTTATCTTAGTTGAAGCTTATCTTAGTTGTTAGTTGAAGCTTATCTTTGTTAGTTGAAGCTAAATTTAGTTTAGCTAAGGCTTGCCAGTTATATTTATCTTCAAAAACACAACTCTTGATTTTATCTTTATGTTATTTTTCTAGTTTGTTTTATTTATTTCTGCTCTGATCTTTAATATATCCTTTCTTCCACTAACTTTGGGATTAGTCTGTTCTTCCTTTATTATTTCCTTGAAGTGCAAGATTAGGTTTATTTGATTCTTTTTTTTTTTTTTTTTTGATGTAGGCATTTAATGCTGTGAACTTCCCTTTTAAAATTGTTTTTACCACATCCCATTAGTTTTGGTATGTTATGTTTTCATTTTCTTTTGTCTACACATATTTTTAAATTTCCTTTTTTTTCTCTGACTCAATAATTGTTCATGTGCATATCATTTAATTTTCACTTAAATTTTTTTAAAATCTCTTTTTATTGACTTTTAGAGTTATATTATTGTGGTCAGAAAAGATAATTGATATGATTTTGATTTTACATCTGTTAAGACTTCTTTTGTGGCCTAACATCTGATCTGTTCTGGAGAATGTTCTATGTACACTTGAGAAGAATGAGTATCCTGTTGGTGTTGAATAGAACATTCTATAATTGTCTGTAAATCTATTTGGTCTAAAGTGTAGTTCAAGTCCAGTATTTATTTATTTTCTGCCAGAATGATCTATCTTGCTGAAAGTGTGGATTTCATACTATTATTTTGTTGCCATCTATGTCTCCCTTCAGATCTGTTAAAGTTTGCTTTATATATTTAGATGCCTTGATGTTACATGTATACATATTTATAATTGGTATATGCTCCTGATGAATTGACCTATTATCACAATAAATTGACCTTCTTTGTCTCTTTTTACAAGGTTTCCCTAAAGTCTATTTTGTCTGAAATAAGTGGAGCTATCCTACTTTCTTATTTCTATTTGCATGGATTATCTTTTTCTCTCTTTTCACTTTCAGACTACGAGTGTCCTTTAAAGTGGAGGGAGTCTCTTGTAGACAGCATAGAACTGGATTTTTTTTTTTTAATCCACTCAGGCACTGTATGTCTTTTGATTGAGGAATTTATTTTAGTAGAATTAAAAGCAATTATTGATAGGTGAATACTTACTAGTGATGATTTGTTAATTGCTTTCCAGTTGTTTTGTAAATCTTTTGTTCCTTTCACTTGTGTGTTCTTCCTTTGTGGTTTGATGGTTTTCTGTACTGGTTTGGTATGGATCTTTTCTATCTTTTGTGTATATAGTATAGGCTTTTTTTGGGTGGTTACCTTCAGGCTTACATAAACACATTTTACTTATAATAGACTATTTTAAGTGGATAACAACTTAATTTTGACAAACTCTCCACATTTACTACCCCTTTTTCATATTTTATATTTTCTATATCAGACTTTGCATCTTTTATTATTTATATCTGTTAACAAATAATTGTAGCTTTAGTTTTTTAAAATAGTTTTGCCCTTTAACCTTTATGCTAGAGATATAGTTGATTTAACCACCATCATCACAAAATTAGTGTTTTGGATTTGATAAAAACTAACTTTTACCAGTGATATTATACTTTCATATGGTTTAATGTTACTAACTAGTATCTTCTTTCATCTTGAAGATCTCCCTTTGGTATTCCTTGTAAGATAGGCCTAGTGGTTATGAACACTCTCGGTTTTTGTCTGAGAAAGTTTGTATCCCTTCATTTTTCAAAGACAAGATTGCGGAGTATAGTATTCTTCATTTGCAGTAATTTTTTTTCTTTTGTGATTTTGATTATATTATCCCACTCCCTTCTGGCCTGCAAGGTTTTGCTGAGAAATCAGTTTTGCTGAGAAATCAGCTGATAGTCTTATGGAAGCTCCCTTATACTTGATAATTCACTTTTCCTCGCTGCTTTAAAACTCTGTCTTTGTCTTGAATTTTTGACAATTTGATTTTGATTCTCTTTAGATTCATCTTATATTGTGTGCTTGTGGTTTCCTGGATCTAGCTTTCTGTTTCCTTTTACAAAGTTGGGAAATTTTCTGCCATTATTTATTTGATACATTGTCTATTCCTTTCTCTCTCTCTTCTTCTGGCACACCAATACTGCATAAGTTGTTATACTAGATGGTGTTCCTTATATCACTTAAGCTACCTTCTCTCTTCTCTCTCTCTCTTTTAATTTTTTCATTTTTGCTCCTCATATTGGATGGCTTCCAGTGACCTTTCAATATACTAATCCTTTCTTCTTCTTGATCTATTCTGCTGTTGAATCCTTCTAGTGTATTTCAGGTTGATTATAGTGTTCTTTGGTTAACTGCTTAGGACATTTTTATACCTTCTCTTTATTAAAGTTCTTAGTTTGTTCTGGCATTGCTCTCTTAACCTTGGTGAACATTTTTATGGTAATAAATTTGAAGTTACTGTTGTGTAAATCACATATCTTCATTTCACTTGGGTCAGTATATATACATTTATCTCATTATTTTATTTGGACTGTATTTTCCTGTTTATTTGTTTTGCTTGACTCTATGTGTTGGTTTCTGCATATTAGATGAGACAACTGCCTCTCCTATTCTTGTTTGACTGGCCTTGTGTTTAAGGATCTCACCAATTCTTCCAACCAGATTTTAAGGTGCATCTATGTGTTTATCCATACTGATTTCTCTATTTTGATGACTGTCTGGAAGTTAAAATGTGCCACATCCTGTGACTACTCCATGATCAGTAAGGTAGAAGCCAGATTCTCTGGATATAGCTGGAAAGGTTGAGGTGTTCGGTGTGTGTTCCAGTTCCTTCAGTCCTCATATTGGAGATGAGTACAGGTGTTCTCTCACTCTTTCTATACTAAGCTGGGGTGGGAAGCTCTGTGGCAAATGCCTGTACTCACGTTCAGGCTGCATCCTGTGATCCTGGGGAGATAGCCGCTGGAAGAAGGCTTCTTGTGTGTTCACCCTTTTATTTTCTGTGGTCTAGAGAGAGTCAAGAATGCAGGGCCACATTGTCTTTCAGACCTAGGTCAATAAGAATACTATCCTTTGTCTACAAGCTATAGAAGTTGTGGCATTCAGTGCATGGGCAAAGAGGGGAGCAGAAATAATGAGATGGAGACTAGAAAAATAATATTAAAAAATCAACAAAACTAAGACTTGTCTTTCTGAAAAGATAAAATGGACAAACCTTAGCTAAACTTAAAAAAAAGAGAGATAAGACTCTATAAACAAAATCAGAAATGAAAGTGGAAACATTATAACTGATTCCACAAATATGCAAAGGATCATAAGAATGAATTGACCTGGATTTGTCACTGAGTGAGCCAGAGGAAAGGCTCAGGACAGGCAAATTTTTGCTTAGGCTATTTAATTTCCCACAGCAATGTTTTACAACTTTTAGTGTACAAATTTCACCTCACTTTGTTAAATTTTGTTAACTTTATTCTTTTTGATGCTATTGAAAATTATTTTTTTTCTCAGTTTAGTTTTTGGTTTTTTCCATTTCTATGTATAGAAATAAAATTGACTTTTGTTTTATATAAAATTGACTTTTGTTTTACCTTGGTTTATATTGTTAGCAATACAGTTTTATGAACCTTTCTTTTTATCAGTTAACAGGAAAAAAGTGTAAAAAGGGGTATATTGTCTTTTATATTTACTAATGCAATTGCCTTTAAGATACTATTAATTTCTTATGTGGTTTTGAGTTGCCATCTGTGGTTATTTTGTTTCAGCCTGATGGATTTTACTCTTTCTTGTAAGGCAGGCCTACTAGCATAACAATAAATTTACCAGTTATTGTTTATCTAGAAATGCCATTTTTTATCATCATTTTTGAAGGATAATTTTGCTGGATATAAAACCCTTAGTTGTCAGTGTTTTATTTTGACATTTTAAATGTATTTTATCCCATTGCCTTCTGGTCATTTTTGTTTCTGATTAGTAGTCAGATGTTAATCTTTTTAACTAGCTTTAGTGAGATATAACTTATATGCCATACAATTTACTCACTTAAGGTGTACTGTTCAATGGATTTTACTACATTCACAGAGTAGTACTTTCATAACCATAATCAATTTTAGAACATTTTGTTACCAAAAAAAGACACTTCTTATCCAACACCCTCTAATTCCTTTATGCCCCAGTACTAAGCAACCCCTAATTTACTTTTTGTCTCTTTAAGGTTTACCTATATAAGGCATTGTATAAAAGGAATCTTATGCTATGTGGCCTTTTGTTGCTGATTTCTTTTACTTAGCTCTGATCTCCAAAGCTATCTATCTATCTATCTGTCTATACCTATATCTATATCTATACATAATTTTTAATTGAATTTATGATCTCAAAAATATTATTTAAATTTTTAAATTGAATTTTTATTGACAATGAATTCACTGTGAAAATAATTATAACTATAAGAAAATGACTGACAGTGGTGGGAAACTATGGGGGGCCAGGGAAGGGAGATGGGATTAATGGTAGTAAATATCTGTCTGGCGATGGGGAGACACCTCTTATCACCCTTAACTGTACCCCACAATATAATAATAAAAAATATTGATTAAAAAATAAAAAATTAAAAATAATTATAGAAGTGATCTATTTTATGGCTAACATATTTTCTAAATATTTCTAGAGGAAACTTACAAGTGCTTTACACCCTATGTGAGTGAACTTCCAAAAGCAATTTATAAAACATCGGACTTGCTCAAGCTTTTCTAAAAACAACCACCTTCCTTTACTGAATAAAATACCTTCAGATAATTTATATATTTTTAGTGTACAGTGTGATGTTTTGAATAAAGCTTTAAATGGAAATAACCAAGTTGTAATATTTTAGTCATATATAACAGCTTAACAAAAAATAATGAAAGTAAAAAAAGAATTAAATTTATCCAGCATATATTCATTCTTAGTGAATGATAACTGTTCCTGGCATTTCTTTACCTTTCTCATTGTGGCTACATTTGAACTCCATTTCTTTTTTCCACACTTTCTTCTTGCTTAAAATTATATATTTTATAATCACTTTTCTTACATTTATATATCCCTCTTTCATCCTAAGAAATGGAAGAGTTGAATGTTTTATTTTTGTGAAAGAAATATATTCAGGAAATTCAATAGATTAATGTAAATTTTGTCCACTAACTTTGAGAAAGTAACAACTAAATGTTTCATATTCTGCTTTTAATTTCAGCATTTTTCTCCAAATGAGGAGATATTGAAACTATCTTTTATTATACATTTTTAACAGTGTTCAAAATATGTGTATTTATAGAAGCATATGTAGTATCTCTCCTTCAATTCTAGTACCATATTTTTCATTGTGAAAATATACACTTCTTAAATAAAGATACAATGTTTTGTGTAAAGATGAAAACCTTATCTGAAAATTTACAATTACTCCCATTTTTTTACTGTCCTGTAAAAAGGCTATTCCTCTAATGTTTAATATATGATATTTTAGTCCTTCTTTTTCTTGATTTGTGCTCTTATAATATACCTTTATAAATATTAAATACCAAACAAGAAAAAAAACAGAAAACATTTGTGTCAGTTAAGCTTCTTTACCTAAATTTCTGGAAAAAGTTATAAGTAATCTGTGTTTTGAAAGAAGATTAAATTTTATTTTAACATTTTAAAAATTGAAATTAGTTCATGTATATTATAATTTAACAACTCTGTTCTCATTTTTTAGGGCATAAAAAAATTACAACCTTAAACCAAAAACCTGCTGAATTTACAAATACTCTGCCTACTGTGTCCACAACAGTTAAGAAATCTCCCTATAAAGGTAAAAAAAATCACTGCAACACAGATGTGTGAAATAAAACTTTATACAGTATTCTCATTGTCTCTATTTACCAAGCTCCTCAATTCTGTGGGCTGTCTCCCCCAAACAACAAATATTATGTGCCAAGCATATTTTCCCCAAATTTCTCAAGTCTTTGGAGATATTTTGACATCCAGATTCATGAAGCTGAAAAGTCTTCAAATATATTGAACCCAAAAAAGTCCTCTTCAAGGCACATTATAATAAAAATGTCAAAAGTTTATGACAGAGAGAGAATTTTAGAAGTAATAGGAGAAAAGCAGCAAGTGACATTGCAAAGGACTCACCATCAGACTATGAGTAGATTTCTCAGTAGAAAATTCACAGGTCAGAATAGAATAAAAAGAAAAAAAACCTTTTAGTCAAGAATACTATACTCAGAAAAGCTATCCTTCATAATAAGGCAAAATAAAATCTTTCCCAGACAAGTAATACCTGAAGAAATTAATTACCACTACATTGGCCTTACAATCTTAAGTGAGTGCTTCAAACAGAAGCAAAAAGACAATTATTGCTATTATGAAAACATGAAAATATAAAACTTACTAGTAGAGGCAAATTCATAATCAAAATCTGAATACTAATGGTGGTGTGATATTTTATTTTATAGTTATCATGGGGTTAACATAAAATATCTTATAGTTATAATGAACAGTTTTTAGCTGGTAACAACTTAACACTGGCTGCATACAAATATTCTAGACTTTTGCCCTCCCACACTAAATATATTTTTGTTGCCATAATTTATATTCTTTTATGTTGTACATTCCTTGATAACTTATAATAGTTAGTTGCAATTTTTATTACAAGTTGAGTTTTAACTTTCATACTAGAGATTTAAAAGCAAAATGTTATAGCAGATGCACAAACAAGAAAGAGAAAATAAGCTTAGCACTACAGAAAATCCCCCAGCCATAAGGGTAAACAATGAGGGAAAGAAAGAAACAATTGATTTACAAAACAACCAGAAAACAATTAACAAAATGCCAGAAGAAAGTGACCTTGGATGTATAAATTTATTAAATTATTCAATCAAAATAGAAGGTGAATGAACGGATAAAAAACAAAATCCAGACAAAATCTAGCTACTTACAAGAGGACCCATGTTAGCTTTAAGAATACACATAGGCTGAAAGGGAAAGGAAGGAAGATGCTGTACGATGCAAATAGTAAAAGGAGAGCAGGTGTGGCTATGTTTAGATAGACTTCAAGTCAAAAAGTGTTACAACAGACAAATATTGTCATTATTTAATGAAAAAGGGGATAATTTATAAAGATAACATAACATAAGTATATATGTACCCAACATCAGAGCTTCTAAATATACAAAGCAAATATTAATGGATGTGGAAAAAGAAATAGATAGCAATACAAGATTAGTAGGGACCTTTTAGTACTCCACTTACAACAATGAAAAGATCAAGCAGACAGAAAATTAACAAAGAAATTGAATTGCACTTTAGTTCAAATGAACTTAACAGACATATAAATAATTTTTCATCCAACCACAGCAGAATGTGCATTTTTTCTAGTACACACGGGACATTCTTTAGGATAGACCATATAATAGGCCTCAAAACAAGCACTGACAAATCAAGAAGATTGAAAATAGATCTAATATTGTTTCTGACAACAATGGCATGAAACTAGAAATTAAAAACAAGGAAACTTGGAAAATTTGCAAACATACGAAATATGTTTTAAAAATGCTCTTAAGCAGCCAATAGGCCAAGGAATAAATCAAAAGCAACATTTAAAATATCTTGAGACAAATAACAGTGGAATCACAGCATATCAAAATCTATGGGAAGCAGCAAAAGAAGGTCTAAGAAGGAAGTTCATAGCAATTAATGCATATATTATAAGAGAAGGAAAATCTCAAATAAGTAGTCTTTAAGGAGTTAAAAAGAGAAAAACAAGCTGAAGTAAAAGTTACTGCTATGTCTCAGTACTTTTTTAGAACTTGTTATGTGTAACCAATTATATTTACATTTTGTATTCAAATAGGCACCATCTCTTCTTGGTATATTTCTTTCTAAATGTTTTATAATTTTTATCTATTGTGAATTTTTATTTCTACTTTATGAGTTATTTCTAAATTATAAAAATATGTACCTTATATCCAAATTTTTCTTATTCTAGTAAATTATTTCTAGGGCCTGTTAGGTTTCCTAATTATATAATTATATTATCTACAAATGGAGAGAAATTTGATTTTCCCAATGTTTACATAGATCATTTCATATTCTTGTCTCATTCTATTATTTAAAAACCCTGAAACTATTGTAAGGAATGAAATTGTAAATCTTTAATTTGATCATGATTTTAGTAGAAATGTCTTTTTCATTTTACTAAATACAGTACAATGCTTACTGTTTTTTGGTTTTAGTGTTTTTGTAGTCCTTAACATATTTAAGGGTTTTGCTGTTCCTTCTAGTTTACTTAGCATTTTATTTAAAATTGCTGTTATACTGAGTTAGATGCTGTTTCAGAATCTCATATAATCAAAAAGTTTTCTTATTTTCATTAATCTTTGTAATGAATTATTTGGATAGAGCTTATGTTCAACTTGCTGCAATCCTGGGATACCTTGTCTTAATAATTATACATCTGTTTGGGGGGTAATTATTGTTTTTTTATTATTTTATTTAGTATTTATATCAATATTCATAAGTGGCATTGCTTTAAAGTTTTTTATTAATTTTAAATGATATTGAGGTTTTAATATTAGAATTATAATAGATTCATAGAATAGTTTGAAGAGATCTCACTTGTTTTACATTCATGAAATTTCAAATAGTATTTATATTCTCCTATTAGAAATGTAGACAGGATTGAACTATAAAACTATCTAGTCCTTGGGACCTTTTCAGTGGTTTATCTTAATCACCTTTCTAATTTTTTTCTAAGGTAATTTGTTTGAATTTTCTGCTTCTTTTTTGTTCATTGTTAGTGATTTATATTTTGCTTCTCAAAATGTTCTATTTTTAAGATTTAATTTGGTATATAAGATTGCACATAATCTTTAATAAACTTTACCATTTCTTCTGTAAGTGGATATATCAGTTTCTCATTCATAATATTGTATTGTATTTTTGATGCTTTGCTCTTTTTCTCTATCAGGCTTTGCATTTTCTTCAAATGGGTTATATATGGAATAAACTCTGAAACCTTGCTTATGTGAAAATAGTATTCTTTTCCACTTAACAAATAAACATGATGGCTGGCTATATGGTTATTTTTATTTTTATTTTTTTACTGTACAAAGTTATTTCATTATTCTATTACCTCCAAGATTCTGGTATTGTATATGTGAAGGACAATGCTGACTTAACTTTCTAAAGACAGAGTTTTTTCTTTCTGAAAGCCTGTGAGATATTTTTTTGTATCCTCTAAATTCTGGACTTTTTGTGTAGGTGTTTTACATTCATCCTGCCTGGGTCTTATTAAACCATTTCTATCTGTAAACTTGAACTTTTACATTTTATCATACTATGTGTGCAGTTGTTGTCTTTCTTCTTCCTATTCCTTTTGAATCTGTCCACTTAATTTCTTATCTTTCCCTCCATACTGTCCATCTCATTGTATTTTTACTGTCTTGTGATCTACTTTTCCACGTGATCGTTCAGATTACTGAGTCTCAGCACTGAATAGCCTCTTTTTAAGTTTAATCATTGTTTTTTTATTATTTAGTATATTACAATGTAAACACAGAAAAGTGTGCAGCTCTGTGAATTTTATCGGAAAAAGTAACTATCAATCTCAAAAACCAGAGCCTTACTAGTACAGAAGCCCACATTTGTGTTTCTTTTTAGTCACTACACTCTCATGAGGATGATTGCCATAATGTCTTGTAACAGCAGAGGTTAGTTTTGCCTGATTTTATGCTTTGTATAAATTGAATTATACAGTATGTACTTTTTTTGTTTCTGACTTATTTTTGGTCAAAATTATGACTTGCAATTCATTTTATTGTTGTATATAGTATGCTATAGTGTATTATAGATCTCTATTCTCCTTGTATAATATTCCCATGTGTGGTTGTGCTGCTGTCTTTCCATTCTGCTGTTGATAAGCATATGGATAGTTTTAGGCTATTACAAATAGTGTTGATAGCAATATTCAAGTACATGCTTTTGGTTAACATATGTATGCATCTATGATGGGTCTGTGGAATCCCAGACCCGGGAGGTTTGCATATTTTCAGCTTCAGTGGATTTTGTGAGACAATCCTTTAAAGGGGTTGACAGTGCACCCTACCATCATAGTTTATAAATGTTTTGGTTGCCAAAACCAACATTAGATATTTTCTGTCATTGCCATTCTGATGGACAAGTAATATTACCTCATGTGTTTTTGATTGGCGTTTCCCTAATAACAAATGTATTTGAGTACCTGTTCATGTATTTTTTTTTTTCTTTCTTTGGCTGTTCATTGAATTTTAAAATAGCAAAATGATGTTTTCTCAGAGGGTTTCAGAAAGCTTTCTCTGATATTTGAGAATTCTGTAAATTAATACCAAAGTACTTTAAATAACTATGGAACATAGTTAAAAAGGAACTGTATTTATTAATAGAAAGGGACCTAAAACTTTCAACATTAACACTGAGTTTAATTTATATTATAATTTTGTGACCTCAATTTATATTAAATAGGAGTCTAGAAAAACATGCATTCAGCAACTAAGCAAAACATTCAACACTTATAGAAATTAGCAACTAGAGTAGATTATCTCATCATAACTAGAGAAGAGTTGTTTAAATGTCATAAAACTGCTGTACTCATCATGAAAACATTAAGTAGCAGTGCTCCACAATGGGATTTTGGATGAAAATGAAAAAAGCAGGGACTTAAAATCAGACTTCATTAGGGTGGAATAACCACTTGAATGAAAACAGAAGTTGAGCTTAAGTATCTGAGGTAACTCTTTAATGGAAACCTATTCTGTATATAGGTCTAGCCCTTTCTCTTTCTTTGCCCTCCTTCATGGAATGCACATATAATGGCTGGGCTGGCATCCATGTTAAACCACAAGGTGACCTTGAGATCTCTCCCAGCAGCCTGCATTTTGAGTTTAGTGAAAGTCCTTTCATGTGGAGTCATATTTTTGCAAAACCAACTGCTGTTCTCTTCCAAATTGATGTAATTATAAGTGGTAGTTGTGTATATAAGACGGATGTCATGCCATTTAAAGGGAGAAAACTCTCAATATAGGAATAAGAGTTTTGGCTTATCATGCAAGCCTACTATTTCACATAATTTAAGAACATTATGATTCAGATAGAGAAGATAATAAGCTAAACACAGATAATACCTGATGAAAATCTTTAGGCTTAAAACTATGTCTTAACAAGATCTGAATTCTATTGTTTTTTGCTTGTTTGTTTATTTGTTATATATTGCAACATCAAACTTTACATTCAACAGCCTAGGACTGTTTACTGTTCAAAACAATCCCCAGGTCCCAAAGCTCCATCATCAGGAAGTGGGCTCTTAAAATTTTGCAGTTTCCATTTCCAATGCAGCTATAGATATTTAGTATATGGAAAAACTTCCAGAGGACACAGCCAGAAACAATGTAAAACAAAGAGCAGAGGAGACCCTTCAAGGCAGCAGAACCAAGGCTGCTAGATCAGACTAACTAAGGGACTACCTGAATAATTAATCTGGTCGACAGCAACGGATTTAGCCATTGCTCTGGAACAGAGGCAGCTTTGTGTCCATCTCCTCTTCTCCAAGTAGTAGTTTTTATTGATGTTTTCCTGTGTTTCTCCTTGGTGATACATGTTGAGTATTCCTTATCTGAAATGCTTGGGACCATAAACATCTCAGATTTCAGATTTTTTTGTATTTTGGAATATTTGTACATACATAATAGAATTATCGGGGGTGGGACACAAGTCTAAATATGAAATTCACTTATGTTTTATATATACCTTATGCATATAACCTGAAAGTAATTTTATGCAATATTTTGAATAATTTGGTGCATGGAACAAAGTGTGTGTGCATTGAGCCATCAGAAAGCAAAGTTGTCATTATCTCACCCACCCATGTGAACAATTGTGGTTGTTTGGCATCGCCATCATTCCTGACTCTAAATTTATATAATTTATATGCTACTGATAAGTAATCATTTTCTTACACTGATTCACACATAAATACTTAACAAATAAATATATGATATACCATTAATACAATGAAAAAAATAATGTGTTATGGATAACTAAGCAACACCATAGCAGCACCAGAATACCTGTATCAGTTGTTAGACAACGGCAACAACAAATAGCATCAGGCTTTCAGTCTTCATCTATGACAATGTGTTTTGATTAATAGGTTACTGTATATAAAAGGGGGGACCCAAGAAAACTGGGAATTTATTTATAAAAAATTGTGTATTCATACATGTTTACCCTTCAGTCACCTTCAAAGTACTATCCATTTGATGCAACACACCTATTAAGATGCTTTTTCCACTGTTCAAAACAAATTTTTTTTTTTTGAGATGGAATCTCACTCTGTTGCACAGGCTGAAGTGCAGTGGCACGCTCACAGCCACCCCAGTGTCAACCTGCTGGGCTCTGGTAATTCTTTTGCCTCTGTCTTTCAAGTAACTGGAACTACAGGCGCTGGAACTACATGCCCGGCTAATTTTTTATGTATTGCAGAGACGAGGTCTCGCCAAGTTGCCTGGGCTGGTCTCGAACCAGTAGCCTCAGGCAATCCACTCACCTTGGCCTCCCAAAGTGCTGGGATTACAAGCTAAACCACCAAAGCTAGCCCAAAACAATTTTTGAACTCGTCAATTTTGAAGCCTTTTGTGCTTCTATCATTTTTTATTTTACTTCTTCCACATTGACACAACGTTCCCTTTGAGGACTTTTTTCATCCAGAAAAACAAAAAAATGTTGCTCTGGGTGAGATTGGGTGAATAGGGAGGGGTCATACCAGTTTGGGTCAAAAATTGCTGAACACACAACACGGTAGGGCAGGTGCACTTGTAAACCACCCATCATGAAATAGACAAACACGTTGAAAGAATTTCCAAAAAAAATTCACTGAAGCGGAACTCAGTCTCTCACAACAACATTAGCTGGAACACTGATGCTGATGGATTCCTAAGACCACATCTCCTTGGGGAAACCTGTATCACAAGGGGCCTGCCCTCCAAAAAATATTTCCAATTTTTGGTGGAGTTCCCCTCATATATATACAAATTAGGTGAAAAGAAACATCAGAAGCAATTGAGGAAATGGAAAGTAGGTTCTCCATGGATGAAGAAGCATTCTGCTGTTTTAGAATGCTTCCTCCAGAATTGCCTGCTTCACTAACAAAGATTTTTGTCTTAGAAATCACTCTTTGATTTTATAAACTGACATGATTTCTCCTGTTGGTGAATGCATGCTACTGTAGTCCTTTAATAATCCTACATTTTCACCTTGTCACGTATAGGTCCTTTCTCTGCAATGTTAACAATGTCATCTTCATTGTCACTATACCTTTATTCAGAAGCATTTTGTCTGTTTTACCATTGGTCAATGAATGAACAACTGGAGACTTATTACAGTGTTAAACTTCTTTAATACACACTTCCTCCAGCTTACTGATAGACTCTAAAGGTACATTTTTTGTATATGTAAGGAGGCCAGACATCATTTTTTTTTTCACTTTATAAGCAAAATCCTTCAAAGTCACCACTTGGTTCATCACCATCACTAAAAACAGTCACAAGTCAGAGGATGTGCCAGCCACGCACAACTTTGTCTTTACTCATTGTGTTTTAAGTGTTGGCAATAGCATAAATGATATCCTTTTTTTTTTTTTTTCTTTTTCTGAGTTGGAGTCTCACTCTGTCACCCAGACTGGAGTAAAGTGGCATGCTCCCGGCCACCGCAGCCTCGACCTGCTGGGCTCCGGTAATCCTTCCACCTCAGCCTTCCAAGTAGCTGGAACTACAGGCGCGTGCTACCATGTCCGGCTACTTTTTGATTTACTGTAGAGATGAAGTCTCGCCAAGTTACCCAGGCGGGTCTCGAACCTGCGGGCTCAGGCAATCCACTCACCTCAGTCTCCCAAAGCGCAGGATTACAGGCTGAGCCACCTAACCCGGCATAAATGATATCCTTAATACTAAACTCCTTTTGAAAGCCTTCCACACCCACATCTCTGTTCACTGCTGCTAGTGTGGTGTCCAAGAAAGTATTCTTATATTTATTCTTCACAAATCTAAGGATACCCTGATCACCTAGCTGAATTAATGAGGTCACATTTGGGGGAAGTACATCACATTAATGTTATTTTTTATAATTTCAGCCAGAGGATGAGCAGAACAGTTGTAAAAGAATAACAAAATCTTACAGTCACCATCCAGTCCTGCTTCCCTGAAATGAGCATGAACTGCTGGCACAAAATGTTTGTGAAACTAATAAGAAAATATATCTCTTGTGATACATGCCTCTTTATTAGCATAATGGACTTGTAAGAAATCCATTCCTTGAAAACAGTGAAGACACAAGATTTTGCTTATCAC
The DNA here is from genome assembly GCF_000164805.1 of Carlito syrichta. NCBI lineage: Eukaryota > Metazoa > Chordata > Mammalia > Primates > Tarsiidae > Carlito > Carlito syrichta. Next base: position 219,057 of record NW_007252193.1, on the reverse strand, counting down.
AGCAAGTTTACACTTATGTGCGCCTGTTGCATTAGCACATCCCAGCACAGTTAGTCTATCCTTGTCATCCTTAATTTCTGTGGCAGCTATTTCATCAGCTGTAGTGTTTGTCTGGGACAATAATGCTCAAATAGTGATGTTTCATCAGCATTACAGACTTGTTCTGATGTTAGAGTTTCATCAGCAATGTCCTTGGCAAACTTGTCAATGAATTGTTCCACACACTACAAAGTCAGCAGATTTGTAACCACAAATCTTTTAAAAATTTAATGTCATGTGCTTTCTTAAATTTCTGCTATCAGCCTGTTGAATATTCATAGTTCCTTCTATTTTCAGTTCATCATGATAGATCTTTGCTTGTTTCATGATCAGCAGACCATTAAGTGGCATGCATTCATGGCAATACTGATGGATCCCCTCTTTTATTACACAATAAAGATTTTATTTTAAGTATACAGCATTTTCTATTTTTCATTAACTTCTGTTTATTACTTTCAGCATAGAGATTCAGCAGTTTATTCTTCCATTTCTTCTCATCATATATGGTTGCCATTCCAGGATCATACTCTGTAAGATGTTTCATACCTATACCACTTTCCAGTTTGACATCTGTGCTATAGATAAATTTAAATGCTTCCTCTTTTTTTTTTTTATAGCCCTTACCCATAGAAATATCTGCAAACATGTTTGACAATCTCAACAATATCTTTATACCACAGAACAGAGAATAAGCAAAAAAAAGCACCATGAATAATACATGTAGTTGACCCTAAGTGGGGCATTGTGAGGAACCTACCATTGTTGTATCTGACCTCCACACATGCCATTTAATTACTCTGTAGGAATGCTTGCATGGGGGAATCTGGGTGTGCACAGAAATAATACATTGCAGTTGATGAGAAGTGGGATATTCTTTTTTTCCTTGGGGATGTTGAATAAACTGTGTGTTGTGCACCTGCATTTTGACTGTGACCCATCACACGAGATCAGGTGTAAACATTTCTACTTGTGGCATTGTGTCAATGCTTAAAAAGGTTTGGATTGTGGAGCATTTTGGATTTTCAGATTAGGAATGCTCAACCTGTATACTGAGCATGTTGGGGGTAAATAAATTATGATTCCATTTATGAGTGTACAAAATAATCAGTCAAATCTGTCCTTGGAAAGAGAACTGCTATGCAACTTAGAGATTTGAGACTTTGGGGTTGTCTTTGTAGGTGGGGATACATGTGTGCTTGTATGAAAGAAAAGATTGAGATTGCTCATTGATTCCCAAGATCCATTTTTTTTTTCTGAGATAATTCTGATTTTTTTCTGGGCATTAAACAACCTAAGTAAACAATTGCATTTCTCAGCTTCATTTGGAGATAAAAGATGCAAATGTGTTAGACTCTTAATTGTTTTATTATTAATTTAGAAAATATAATTAAGAAACAAATATTTAAAATTGCTCATCTGAGATAAACTTACTAATATTTTTAAGAAAATTATCACAGTATAATTTACTTACCCTAAAGTTTTATATGTAAAATTCAATGATTTTAGTGAATTGATGGATGTTTACAACTGTCATAATGTTGACTTTTAAAATATTTTCATTATCCTAGTAAAATCTCTCATGACCATTTATAGTTTAATCCTTGTTCTCACCCTCAAGCCCAAGTAATCACTAATATACTTTCTGTTTTTATGAAATTTTATATTTTTTCTCAATATTTCATATAAATGTAATCATACAATATATGGACTTTTTATCTGGCTCTTTAATACTGCATATGTTTTTTTAAAATCAGGTTTGGGTTTTTTTTATTTTCTCTATTGATTTCCTGTTTTTAATATTGACTTATTTGATTTTTACTATTTTTTTTCTGCTTTGGAATTAAAGATTGTTATATCTTAAAGAATTAACCTTTTATATCATGATATAATCCTTTTATTTTTTTCTGAAAACTTTCTTTGTTTTGAAATCTGCCCTGTCTACAATTAATATAGCTTCTTCTGCTTTTTAAAATTGGTATAAGAATGGTATATATTTCTTCATCTCTTTACTTTTATTCTATGTGTGTTCTTACATTTACAGTGAGTTTCTTGTGGGCAACATATAGTTGAGTCTTTTTGTATCCATTTTGTCAATCTCTTTCTTTTAATTAGTGTATTTAGACCATTGATTTTTAAGATAATCATTGATATAGTTGGATTAATATCTACCATATTTGTTACTGTTTTCTAATCATTCCCTTGTTCTTTGTTCTTGTTTTTCTCTTCCACTTTTTTGTCTTTTTTATTTTAGTTAGATATTTTATATGATTCAATTGTCTCTCATTTCTTAGTTATACTATTTTTTTAGTGGTTGCCCAAAAGTTTGCAACAGACATTTATACTATCCAAGTACACTTTCAAATAATACTATACCGCTTCACGGGTAGTACAAGTACCTTACAAAAACAAAGTAATTCTAATTCCACACACATCCCCATCCCTTTTATCATTGTTGTCATTTACTTTACTTATACATAAACATGCATAAGCACACACACATATATATTTAGCTTATGTAATCAAGTCCATTGTTCCTACTATTTTGAATGTTAGACAATTTAATAAGAAAAATAAATGTTTTCATTTACCTTCACTTACGACTTTCCAATGTTCTTCCTTTCTTTATGTAGATTTGAGTTTCTAGCCTATATTACTTTCTTTTTTCTCTGAAAAATTCTTCCTACATCTCTTGGAAGGCAGATTTCCTGGGAAAAAATTTCCTTGATTTTTTGTTTGTCTGATAGACTCTTTTATTTCCTAGGTAATTTAAAAAAATTTTTTCTGAAGTATTGAATATGCTATGGCTAGCTGTAGTTGATTTGTGTGTGTGTGTGTGTATGCGGGGTGGGGGATGAATATGTGGCACTTATTTCACTTGGTGTACTTTGAGCTTCCTAGATTTATGGGTTGATGTGTTACATTAATTTTGGGAAATTCTCAGTCATTATTGCTGTAAATTTGTTTTTGTTCTTTTCTCTCTTCCCCTTCTTGTATTCCTATTACACATTTGTTGCAACTTTTGTAGTTGTCCCACAGTTCTTGGATATTCTGTTCTGGTGTTTTATTTTCTCAGTCTTTTTTCTCCTCACTTTTTCATTTGGATATTTCTATTGATGTATCCTTAATCTTAGACATTTTTTTTCTCAGCTGTGTCCAGACTACTAATGAGCCCATCTTAGAATTCTTTATTTCTGTTTCATTGGTTTTGACATCTAGCTTTTCTTTTTGATTCTTAGAATTCCCATTTCTCTGTTTATATTGCCCACCTGTTCTTGTGTGATGTCTACTATCCATTAGAGTCCTTAGCATATTCATTAGAATTGTTTTAAATTTTCAGTCTCACAATTCTGATATTCTTGCTATATCTGAGTCTGATGCTTCCTCTGTCTCTTCAAACTGTGTTTTCTGTCTTTATGTGCCATGTAGTTTTTGGTTACAAGCTGGACATAATGTACCGGATAAAATATATGAAATAAATACACCTATAGTATTCGATTCATGTTTATCTGGCTAGGAGTTAGTCTGTGCTTATTATTTGCTGTACCTGTAGAAGTCAGAGGCTAAAGTTCCTCTGATTTTTGAAGCTGCAGGTTTCAGAGGCTAAACTTTTCTTATATTGCCCCCATTGTTTTAGAGTTTTTCCCTAGAGACTTCTTTTTTTTTTTTTTAATTGGAGTCTCATTCTGTGGTCCAGGCTGGAGTGCGGTGGCACTCTCATGGCCATCCCAGAGTCGACCTGCTGGACTCCGGCAATCCTTCCACCTCAGCCTTCCAAGTAGCCAGAATTCCAGGTGTGTGCTACCATGCCGGCTAATTTTTGATTTACTGTAGAGACAAGGTCTCGCCAAGTTGCCCTGCAGTTTACAAATTGGTTTTGCATTTAAAACTGACTGATCTTTTGAAAAGCCATAGGCATATTAATTATAAACATTTTATGTGTGCCAAATACAACATTCCAGTGAACGTGAACTTTTTGAATGTCTCTATTAATGATTCTCAACGTGTGGTCTCTGAACTAGCAGCATGGGTATCACCTGGGCACTTATTAGAAAGGCAATTTCCGCTGGGTATTGTGGCCCACGTCTGTAATCCCGGCATTTTGGGAGGCTCAGGCGAGAGGATTGTCTGAGTCCTGGGGTTTGAGACCAGCTTGAGCAACTTGGTGAGACCTCATCTCTACAGATAAATCAAAAAATTAGGCAGGCGTGGTGGTGCATGCCTGTAGTTCCAGTTGCTTTGAAGGCTGAGGCAGAAGGATCGCCTGAGCCTTGCAGACAGAGGCTGCAGTGGCCGTGAGCATGCCACTGCACTCCAGCCTGGGTGACAGAGTGAGACTCCTACTCAAAAAAAAAAAAAAAAAAAGAAGGAATGCAATTTCTTGGGCCTTACACTAGACCTACTGAATCAGAATCTCTGGGGTTCAAATTCAGAAAGTTATTTTAATAAGTCCTCTGGCTGATTCTGATTCTGACTACAGTTGAAGAACCATTATCCTTTATTTATGCTGTTCTAAGTTAAGAATGTCGCAAGATCATTTCTATAAAAACAATAGGTCGTTAGATTTACGTACTAGTTTTTTATTTCTGTTTGTATTATTCATGTATTGTCTTCCATGCTGTCATATAAATGAAAATTGTATCAACTATAATTAAATTAAATAAAACTTTTTCAATTAACATAATAACTTTTCTTTAAAGTCTTACATAGTGCCGCGCGAAAATCTGTACAATATCCTCCTTTTGAGAATGAAGGAAATTCTGGCTGAGATAAACAACATGAACAAATTCAGAAACACAGCAAAGAAAATTGCAAGTATGGAAGCCTTTTGAAAATAGCACTTACTTGTGTGGACAGTGCTTATTGAAAAATAATGGGAAATGCAATGGAAAAACAGAGTTGACCCAGATCATGGAAGGCCTTAAAAGGCAGCAGATGAGTTTGAAAGTTTCAAACCACCCTTCCTTTTTTCAATTAAAAGAAAAAGTTATAATTATCTTTTAAATCAGAAGTAATAAAAATATTCACCCTACTTAAAATGTTAATGTTTGAATATTGTGCAACTAATTTTTAAAAAGAAAAAAAGTAAAAATATATGACAATAGCCTGATTGGTATGAGTTATCACAATGTTCTATAGTCTTTGTAATGACACAAAATACAACTGCGAAAATTTTAAAGATATGACTCTTGCCAATCAAATGTTTTATAACACTAAAATATTATTTGTTACCACATTTTTACTATCCCTCTGAAGACCATAAATACTATTGGATCACATTGTCCTAAAACCAATTTGGGTTATCTCCGACATAGATACTTAGACTTGCATAATATTCTTTTATACCTTAAATGTTTCTATTTTTCCCCATCAAGAATTAGAGCAGCCAGGCTCGGTGTCTCAGCCTGTAATCCTGCGCCTTTGGGAGGCTGAGGTGAGTGGATTGCCTGAGCCCGTGGGTTCGAGACCCGCCTGGGCAGCGAGACCTCATCTCTACAATAAATCAAAAAATCAGCCAGGCGTGGTAGCGCATGCCTGTAATTCCGGCTACTTGGAAGTCTGAGGCGAAAGGATCGCTGGAGCCCAGCAGGTCGAGGTTGCGGTGGCCAGGAGCGGCCACTGCACTCCAGTCTGGGCAACAGAGTGAGACTCCAACTCAAAAAAAAAACAAAAAAACAAAAAAAAAAAGAATTAGAGCAATGAGCAATAATATTAATCTAAGTATTTTGGAGTTATGTTTGTGGCACAAAATAGTAAAGAAAACTAGATTTCTACTCAAATAATATAAAGTGAAATAAAGTGACTGAAATAGTTTCCTAGCCTCTATAGTCTCCCATTGTAAAGATATAAAGATATTATTTACATTTTACATAGTAGGGGAAAATGAATAACTTACATAGTAAGAAAAACTCATGAATTCAGCATAATTAAACTGTCAGGAGAAAATACATAGAGCGATTCTTCCCTAATGATTGATTATTCTCTGAAAATGTGAAAGATCCAAAATAGCATAAAGATGAACTAATATTAATATCTCAGGTGAGGGTTGTAGAGAGAATATATGCAGAAATATATAGGAGAATTGTTATTGCAAGTTGCCAATAATTGGATTGTGAACAAAGTAAATTTTATGCTTCTTTCTACAATTATTTTTCCAACATAAGTTTTAATTTAGCACAGAAAACACCCCCAATAAATGATGATTACGTGGGTTATCTAAACTAGATCTAATCCAGCCTTTTGGTTTGCTCCCATAGATTACCCAGATAACAATGTTATCTGTATCTTAATTCCCATTAATGAAGTCCAGTATTCACCAGGCTCTTCTATAAAACATCGAGGTACCTCTGTTTCAGTTAGAGCGCTACCATTATAGAAATGCTTATTTGATTAAATGACGTAATATATATGCTAAATCAGTGCTTTTCAATCCTGTCTACAAAATAGTATTTACCTGGGATGCTTCTAAAAACCTCCAATTTTCTTACCTCCATTCCCAGGCCAATTAAACCAGATTCTCTGTATGTGATTCTGATATGTAGCTAGAATTAAACACCATGGAGCTTATTGTTTGATGAGGATACAAGGGTAATCAACTAATGCTAAAACCCATATGCAAATAGTTGCAGCTGAAAATACAGATCCTGTAACTAGTGGCACAGGGGGCTCAATGAACAAGTTCCTTTTATGTTGGCTTTATTTAAATATGCCTCCTCCCAGACCACCTTTTTTTCATGGTAATTATGACTTCCTCCTCACAGCACTCTCCAATAGAATTTTTCTGTGATAATAAAAATGTTCTAGGCCAGGCTCAGGGGCTCAGCCTGTAATCCCAACACTTCGGGAGGCTGAGGCAAGTGGATTGCCTGAGCCCGTGGGTTCTAGACCAGCCCAGGCAACTTGGTGAGACCTTGTCTTTTCAATAAATCAAAAATTAACTGGGCATGGGAGCACATGCCTGTAGTTCTGGCTACTTGGAAGGCTGAGGCAAAAGGATCGCCGGAGCCCAGCAGGTCGTCACTGGGATGGCCATGAGCGTGCCACACTCCAGCCTGGGCGACAGAGTGAGACTCAACTCTAAAAAATGTTCTATAACTGTTTCCTCTGGTGTGGGAGCTATGAACCATATGTGGCTCTTGGACTTTTAATATGCAGCTGGTGTAACTGAGAATCTAGATTTTAAATTTTACATAAGTTTGGTTAATTTAAATTTAAATAAAACCATATGTGGCTTGTGGCTCCCATATTGGACAGCATAGTTTGAGAATTATAAATGATTCAATAGCCACTAGGACCTGGGAAGGCAGTGAGCTATTTAGAAGGATATATAGGAAATATTTTCGCTGCTTAGTGACTGGTTCAACTTAAAACAGCTCCCTGCAGAAGTAGAAGCAGGAATAGAGCTGTTGGATAAGATATAAAACTTCTTCAGTATAGCAGGACAACCCTTAATGTTGAGCAAGGAATGCCAGTTTCAACCCAAAACTCTACCTCAAATTAGGCCAGAAACAGGGCAAAAATAAAATCTAGAGTCTTGGGAAGAGTTTGGCTGCCATCAAAGGTAAGGCAAGTTCCTTCTCTTCTTGAAGAGGTCAGATAATGAGGTAGTCAGAGCATGGATATGAGAATAAATACTTCATGAACCCTGGAAATTCAAAAATTCCTTTGATTCTATTGTGAGACACCTTTACAGCCAACAACTTTCTGAGATTAGATGAATGCCTTAAGTAAATGAATGAGGCCCAGAAAGTATTTCTCTAGACTCTTGAATACATGTCTGTTATGGTGGATACGATGATGGTGCTGCTAAAGACTGATCTGTACTGCCTTATGAGACATAATTATGTGAGATCTGTTTTGGTATATAAATTAGGATATTATCTTCATAAATAAGTTCAGTTCAGAAAGAATGGAAGAAAAATATTTTGTTTATGAAATTTATGGCACCATTCATGCTGTTGAGGCCATTAAAGTTGGCAGTAGTGCCTCTAGCATACTATTGTTTATTTGTCACTATATTTTTGTTTGTTTGTTTGTTTGTTTGTTTTGAGTTGGACTCTCACTCTGTTACCCAGGCTAGAGTGCAGTGTTATGATTACAGCTCACTGCAGCCTCGACTTCCTGGGCTCAATCAATCCTTCCACATCAGCCACAGGGAGGAACTGTGTTGACGGTCCAGTTTGCTTGTCCCTGTATAGTGCCTTCTAGTGTAGGACTACAGGCGTGCACCACCACACCTGCCTAGTTGTTTTTTTTGTTTTTGTAGAGACAAGGTCTCAAATTTTTTTTTTTTAGTCAGAGTCTCACTCTGTTGCCCAGGCTGGAGTGCAGTGGCATGCTCATGGCCACCCCAGCATTGACCTGCTGGGCTCAGGCGATCCTTCCACCTCAGCCTTCCAAGTAGCCTGAACTGTAGTTCACTACTTCACCCTGTACGCCTGAAGGCGCACACTACTTCACCTGGCTAGGTTTTGATTTATTGTAGAGATAAGGTCTTGCCAAGTTTCTCAGGCTGTTCTCAAACCCATGGACTCAGGCAATCCTCTCACCTCGGCCTCCTAAAGTACTGGGATTACAGGCTTGAGCCACCGTGCTCGGCCAAGGTCTCAAATTCGTAGGGTCCAGAAATCCTCTTGCCTCAGCCTTCCAAAGTGTTGTAATTATAGAGATGAGCCACCATGCCCAGCTACTATCTCTAATTTAAATCAAATTGTTGGTGTCATAAAAATTCAGTTCCCAGATATCTTATAGAGATGGTCCAGATCAGACATCAACAAGAGCAGATTACAAACCGGGTGGCTCAGCCTGTAATCCTGCACCTTCGGGAGGCTGAGGTGAGTGGATTGTCTGAGCCTGCGGGTTCGAGACCCACCTGAGCAGGTGAGACCTCATCTCTACAGTAAATCAAAAATCAGCCGGGCGTGGTAGCACGCGCCTGTAATTCCGTCTACTCAGAAGGCTGAGGCGGAAGGATCGCCGGAGCCCAGCAGGTCGAGGCTGCGGTGGCCAGGAGCGGCCACTGCACTCCAATCTGGGTGACAGAGTGAGACTCCAACTCAAAAAAAAAAAAAAAAAAAAGAGCAGATTACAATCTCAGTGTTACCATTTGATGCCATAGTACTTTTTGAGAGGCAAAAATCCCATTTTCTTTTTTAAAAAGAACATGTGATTACTTCTGGAGAGGGTTCAAGGAAGTTATTTTCTCCTTTTATAAGTTGGTGGCTAACATTTTGCACAGAGGCCATGATTTCATGTGCAGAGACGAAAGGTATATTCACTTGGAGGGACCAGTTGATTGCACAGTTACTTTCATGATGCAGGGGCAACTGCCCTACTTCTGATTTAAAAAAGAATTCCTAGCATGCTGTGTTCTTACCTAAGTCAATGAGCACTGGGTGGCAAATAAAATGGAATTTGTAATAGGCTGTGAGCAGAAATTGTGACTTATAGTACATGGATGTTCAACAGAAGTGGCTGAGTCATTGGGCCAAAGATAGGCAATACACACAGGGTTTCATTGATACACGGGTTTCTGTTTCTGAAGCCACAGATTTGGACTTGTGACTAATCTCTCCTCCTAACCCTCCTGTCACCTGCCTAGGGAGTCAATCATGTGCCCAAAGTACAGGCTGGGTGCCCAGGGTCAACGTGAACAAATTATAGGCACAGAATTCCCAAACCCTTCAGAGATTATCACAATGATAGAAAGTATGTGTGGATAAGATCTCACATGTACATGTACTCGTATTCTCATAGTTAAGTCTATTAATTCAGCACATGTATTCATCATAGAGGACCAAGAGCACAACAAATTCACCTAACTTGCTCAGGGTTATATCTCTTATGCAGCAGATAAAGGGTGGGGACAACTGGATTGGATTCTACAGTCTATGTTGTTGTGTTTTTTTTTTGAGTTGGAGTCTCACTCTGTCACCCAGACTGGAGTGCAGTGGCCG
>NW_007252193.1:194378-208895 GCF_000164805.1 Carlito syrichta | reverse complement strand
CTCACCTCAGCCTCCCAAAGGCGCGGGATTACAGGCTGAGCCACCAAGCCCGGCTTACAGTCTATGTTTTTAATCTCTAATATATGTTCCATCACAAGGCCAAAGTCCATAAGAGCCAGTTTTACAATGTTGTTAAAGAAAAATTTATTTTGACACTTGTTCAAAATGGTAATGAAGACTTTATTCAATACTATTGCAATAGAGGAGAGAGGCTGAATTCAACCTCAAGTATAGCAAAGAAAGCTGGAAATTTATAGCCGAAGAGCAGAGTGAAGGGATCAGTGGATGGAAAATTACTAGGAGGGGACACCTTGTGTAAAGGGGTTCTTGCTAAATTGACCTAACTAGATTCTTGTTAAAGACAGATTAAGAATAGGGCCAAGCATGAGGCCTAGTGGAAAAAACGGCTTAGAGAAGCCTAACTAAAGTTTGGTCAAGGAGGGAGGAGGGAGTCTTTGTCAATGTCTACCTAAAAAGAACATTTTAGCATTGAGAGAAACATCATTGATTTTAAAAATCAAAAGCTCTAGTTAATATTTTGAAAAATGCCATGCAATTAGTGTAAGATATGCACCAATATCAAGAAATGCACAAAACTGAACATTTCATAAATGCTTGTATATGTGGTGGTGGAACTTAAATAAAAATTACAATTACTTGTCGATTTATTTTCAGAACTCTTCTTGGCCACGTGGAACAAATTTAAACCTCTGAGATCAAAGTCCTTTGTTGCTTATAGGAAGAAAAAACCTCTGTGTTGATGTTCCAGCTTGCTTCTATTCACTAATGTCCCTGAAGTGCCTTCTGGTGTGGTGTAAAATCAATTAAATGAAATTTGTGCTCTTCATTTTTTGAAAATGTATGGTTCTTTAAGTGTCATATTACTTGCAAATATATTCTGTATGATCCTATAAAATAGAAAAGTCACCTCCATACATTTTTTACACTTCCAGGTAAATAGTTTAATTTAGAAAAGAGAATATCTTGCTTTACTTTTTTATATTAAAATGAGAAATGTATCAAAGAGCTCAGAAACAAGTCTTTATTTACGTAACATGTATTGATTCTAGTGAGGCTGTAAAGCAATCTACCAAGTTTAGCTGTAGTATGAAAAAAATTATTCATAAACTCAAAGAAATTATTTTGTGTTGAAATGTCAATAATAAATATTAAATTTAACTGATACTAGTTAAACTGATAACTAACAGTAGTTAAGAGGGACATTGAAAAAATAGGAAAAATTCTCATAAATACTGAATGAGTTAGTAATCAAGTATTTTCTTGTTGTCTTATTTTCTCTTTTGGCTCTGGGAGTGATGAAGTGCCATCATCATCATCATCATCATATAATGATGCACCTCTTTTTATGTGAAGATTTATGTCACTTATTTTTAGAATTTCTAAGAGCATCTATTCTTTCTAAATATTATTAGTTAATATTTTGACTCCTTATTCATTTGCTAACCCAAATTAAATACAACAAAATGAAATAATACTATTTGAATTTGATCAGATTTTATTCAGAATCCAAAAACTACTGCACTATTTTAAAACCTGTTTATATTGATAGGATACTGCTTCGGTGAAAAAAATAAGTATTTAAGTTTCTATATTTAATAGTTTAACTCTTTCCCATGTTGTTATAGCAGCTCAGTATATAATCTACAGTAATTGTGATCCCAGAGAGAGATTCAAAATGATTTCTTTGTCACATCCATGGTGCCTCTCAGTGGTATACAGACAAATTTTAAAGCGAAAGGCATATATATAGCCCATCAACATAGTAAGTTAGTTTTGAAAAACCGTGAGACCTAGGTAAAGGATAACAATTTATCCTACTTTATCTGTCTTTGTTCTATGTGATGTATTTCTTTAAGCAACCCTAGATCACAGAGTATGAGTTATAACAAATCATACTCACTGTATAATTTTCTACTCCATGAAGGATTCTTTTCACAACTTGACATTTGAAAATGATCATCCAGCCTCTACTTAAGTATATCTAGTTACTGAAGTCTTACTCTCTCAACTGCAGGAAGTCTCTCACTATCAGAAATAGTTCCTAACATTGAGTCAAATTCTGCCATCATATAAATTATACCTATTAATGAAGTTAAAATGAAACTGAAAAAAATATTTTAAAGGAAATTAAATGAGATAATAAAAGTAAAGTTCTTGAGTCAGTGCTGGGCACCAAAAACATTGTCTATTTATTATCATCAGAACTGTTGAAAGTATTTTATGAGAATAGTCTCCTTGACTGTGAAGATTGAATTAGGTATATATTTAATATATTTGAAAGTGACATTATTTAGTGAACTCATTAAGGAAAGTTTCACGTAGACTCAAAAGACAGAACTTGATATATCCCTAATATCATATCAAAAACCTGCTTAATTAAGAATAATACTTGGCCAGACTCAGTAGCCCAGCCTGTAATCCCAGCACTTTGGGAGGCTGAGGCGAGCAGATTGCCTGAGCCCAGGGGTTCGAGACCAGCCCAGGCAACTTGGCGAGATCTTGTCTCTACAATAAATCAAAAATTAGCTGGGTATGGTAGTATGCACCTGTAGTTCCTGCTACTTGGAAGGCTGAGGCAAAAGGATCGCCACACCCCAGCAGGTCGTGAGTGTGCCACTGCCCTCCAGCCTGGGCTACCAAGTAAGACTCCAACTCAAAAAAAAGAATAATCCTTAAATGGTTTAACAGCATAATATTGATTGCAAAAATCAGATCACACTAAAAACTATAATATTCAAGACAAAAAATGCGTATATAAACATTAACTCTAGTCAATAAATTTGTTTCTTACAGGAGTATGGGTTAAAAATTCTGAAAATATACTTTACATGTATACTGGGGTGGAATGATAAATAAAGATATGATGAAGAGTGAGAGCTAGGTTTCACACTTTTGGAGTGAATAGTTATAGGTAAGCAAGAGGGAAATTCTGGAATGTGATAATGGGTATATGGAAAGTCTTTATACTATTTTAGCAACTTAGCTATAAGTTTTAAATTATTTTAAAATAAAAATTGTAAAATAATCACAGAGCACTTGTGGAATGAAATGAGAAGATAAATAGGAAACTAAATTTTAGATGTGGATAGAAGAACAGCCTCTGCTTTGATGATGTAGGTTGGCTTTTATAATTTCATCATTGTACTGCAAAGTTATGTTTCCTATTTCCAAAGTGTGTGGAACACATTATATTTGTCTCTTAGGGGAAGTCTAATTGACCTTAAGGACCTTAGACAAAACTTTATAACTGTTGGCTATAAGATAAAAAGACTGTAAAAGTGCTATGACAATTTGAGACATGTAAGAAGAACCATAAACAAGGGTGGCCAAATAGCAATTTAAAAACAAAACTGAATGTATGGCTTACCTGATAAGGGAAGGATGCATCACATAGGTGTGAGTTCAGAAAGTTGTCCAAAGCCGTAATTGAAGAGGTTAAATATAGGGGAAAAAATATAGGGAAAAACACCGAATAGGGCAAGATCTCAAGATATAGGTTTGGCTTATGAGCTGGATTGTAAACTCTTCTTTGAAATTGATTACCTTTAGAATTAGCATCACCAATATGAAGAAACTTGGTTTTAAGTAGATCTGGAATGAATAGAGAAAGTTTTCAGAGAGCCTAGGGTTATGCTTGTATATACTGGCTCAATTATTTGCAAGATTTATAATTTAATAGGTGCTGTCATGTACAACCTTTCTTAGAAATAGGAAATGAAGGTAGGGAATTCCTAGAGGTACCTTACATTACTAAGATTTAAGAAAAAAATGGTATTGATTGATAATGAATACTTTATACAAATTTATAAGATCTACAATTTTTTCAAGGAGTGACATTAGAAAGACGGCAGACTAGGAAGCTTCAGGCCTTGTCCTTTGATGGAAACATTGAAAAATAATAAAAGACTGACTCACATAGCTTTGTATGCACTCTGGAAGCTAGTCAAAGATATACAGCAACCAAGCCATGGTGCAATCAAGAAAAAGTCACACTTGAAATGGTAGGAAATTTTAGGACATTTTTTCTTGCTCATACCCCACTCCCTACCCAGTGAAGTATGGGACAATTAGAAGTAAACTGCCCGATTCCCATTTTTCTTCCTCAAGTCAGAAGAAGCAGAGTAGAAAATATTTGTAACATTGTGACCTATTTGTGGGCTCCCCGAGGGACTGGTTTCCATCCTGTCTGACTCAGAGCTTACAGTTTGGATCTTAGGATGGTGGAAGTGAGGGACGGCAGGGGCAAGAACCATGCCACATAGAAAGTGCAGGAGGAAAGCAGACCTGTGTGTATCTGGAGCAAAAAATTATGAGTAGAGTGATGCAATAGAACATGTGAGGCCCAATAAGGAAGCTAGGGTGAGACTCTTTGGGAATTAAGACATGTAAGTAGCCATGTATATGGGATAAATTAGAGGGGAGAAAAGCCCAAGAATAACACATTCCTAGAAAATGCCTAAGAAGACCTTAAGCTGACTCCCAAACTCAGGGGCATGCTAACTAGTAAAGGTCTTTTACATAAGTATGCAAAGACTGGAAAGGTATCTGTTTTTTTTTTTTACGTTCCCAATTTTTAACTGAATACCACAAGGCATACAAAAATGAATAAACTTGAAAATATGATCCATTCAAAGAAATGAAACGAGTCCCTAGTTCCCTAGTATCTTTCCCTAGAGAAACACAGGTATTGAACTTACTAAATAAAGATTTTTAAACAGCTGCCTTAAATATGCTAAAAGAGCTGAAATAAAACACAAAGAACTAACAGAAATCAGGAAAATGATATATGGACAAAATGAGACTATCAGTAATGAGATAGAAATTACTTTTAAAAATTAAATAAGATACATTCTTGAAAGATAGAAGAGTAGGAAGTATCTGAAATCCATCTTCCCACCTAGATAACAATTGTACTAAAATAAATTATCTGATATCACAATTTTGGAATACTGGAGTCTAATAGAATTCTTTCAATTTTCAAGAGAAGGTTGAATGGTAAATTATGGGTAATTTCAGTCAATTTCATATCTTAGCGTCATAGAAGCTACCTGTCTTACCACTCCCAGCCCAGTGGCAGGCAGCAGTTCATACGTTCCTAGAGCAACCTGCACATAGCTTACAGAAGCCAGAGTGAGCAATAAGGAACCTGTCCTCCAATTATGGGGGATCTGTGCTCTGATCACTTATTGATGCTTCTGATCGTGGATGTGCAGACCTTAAGTTTATTCCCTAAGTTGATCCCCCAGCACAGAGACAGCCTACAGCAATTTTTTTTTTCCAACATATATTTATTGGAAACCTATTTATGTGTTAGGTATCATACTTATTTCTAGGAATACAAAAATTACTACAGTCTATTTTCTAGTTTTAAAAAGCTCCCAGGTTAGAGGGAAAGAGGATATAGACTCAAAAATAAAATATGACGAGTGCTATGGTGGAAGTATATTTTAGGTGCTGTGACTTTAGAGAACGTTGTACAGTGGGGGTGAATTGTGGTCTGAGTCTTGTATGAGGAAGAAGGGTTCTGTATTTGAATGCAGGCCTTTCTTTTATTTAAAGTCTTGGGTTCTTGGATTGGTGATGAATTAAGCCCTTGTCTCCTCAGTCCCATTATGTTGTTCTCTTAAGACTCCAGTCTGATCACTCCCCACCCGCCCCTCCCACTCCCACTCAACAAACTGAGTCAGTAGTTGACTGGGTCTCTGCCTTCTCTTTGGGCTTCAGATTTCAGTGTATGGCCTGGGATGAGCTTTTACTTTTTTTTTAATTAATATTTTTTATTTTGATATTGTGGGGTACAGTTAAGGGTTAGGTATACAAATATGCTTAACACAGGCACCCTTGGTGATAAGGGGTGTCTCCCCGTTCCCAGACAGATATTGACAACCGTTAATCCCACCTCCCTTCTCCTTCCTCCCCATAGTTTCCCACCACTGTCAGTCCTTTTTTTATAATATTACAATGGATGTTCAAGGTCCACTATATGAGTGAGAACATGTGATACTCAGATCTTTGTTTCTGTGAGAGATCACTCAGTATTATAGACTCTAGTTCTATCCAGGTTACTGCAAAATTCATGATTTTGTTCTTTTTTGTGGCTGCGTAATATTCCATCGTGTATGTGTACCACATTTTTTAAATCCAGTCCTCTTTTGATGGACAGCATGGTTGGTTTCAGGTTCTTGCTATTGTGAACAATGCTGTGATAAACATACATGTATAGGTATCTTTTTTATAGAGTGATTTGAGTTCTTCAGAGTATATTCCCAGTAGGGGGATTGCAGGGTCATATGGGAGGTCGATATTTAGAGCTTTTAGGAATCGCCACACTGTTTTCTAAAAATAAAACAAAAACTAACAGGTTATTGGGAACAAGACAAATGGAATCCCAAGAGTTATGACATTATAAGATTTGACTATCCAGTTTCCCATATTAAAAATACCACACATATAAAGAAACAGAAAAGTATAAGCTCATTATAAGGAAAATAATTAATCAAAAAAATAATTGTTTTTGAGAGAACCAGATGGCTAACTTTCTAGACAAAGAGTTTAAAACAATTTTCTTAAAGATGCTCAAAGAGCTTAAAGGACATGGAGAAAGTCAAGAAAACAAGCATAAACAAAATAGAAATATCAGTAAGGGGAGAAAAATATGTAAATTGAGAAAAAATTTCTGGGGCTGAAAAATATAATAACTGAAATTTAAAATTCACTAGGATTCAAAAGAAGATTTGAGCAAGCAGAAAAGAGTGAACTTGATAATAGATAATTGATATTACTGAGTGTGAGAAACAGAAAGAAAAAGAGATTAAAGAAAAATGAAAAGAACTCAGGGGATCTAGGAATTCCATCAAATAGAGAAAAATATGTAGGTGAGAGTTCCAAAAAGAGAACAGAGAGACAAAGGAGTCAAGAGATCTTTTGAAGAAATAATTACTAAAAATGTGATTAAAAATATAAATATAAGCATGAATATAAAATATAAGCTCAATGAACTCCAGGTAAGATGAATTTTAAAAGGCCTATACTGAAGCCAGGCTCAGTGGCTCAACCTGTAATCCCTCGCTTTGGGAGGCTGAGGTGAGTGGATTGCCTGAGCCTGCGAGTTCGAGACCCGCCAGGGCAAGTTGGTGAGACATCTCTACAATATATCAAAAATTAGCTGGGCGTGGTAACGCACACCTGTATTTCTAGCTACTTGGAAGGCTGAGGCAGAAGAATCACTGGAGCCTAGCAGGTCGAGGCTGCAGTGGCCAGGAGCAGCCAATGCTCTCCAGTCTGGGTGACAGAGTGAGACTTCAACTCGGGAAAAAAAAAAACCTATACTGAGATAACCTATAATTAAACCTTTGAAAACTGAAGACAGAGAAAATCGTTACAGTATTAAGAAAGAGGTAAATCATCACCTAAGGAATTCTCAACAAGATTTTTAGTAAATTTCTCTTCAGAAACATTGGAATTAAAAAGGTAGTAGGCTGATATTTTCAAAGATGAGTTTGTTACCAGTAAGCCTGTACAGCAAGAAATGCTAAGGTGAGTCCTTCAAGTTGAAGTAAAATTGTAACTTATAATTAATTATAATAGATTGTAACTCAAAGTTACATGAAAAAAGATCTCAGTAAAGACAAATACATGAGAAATTATAAAAGTGAGTATTATAGTAACTTTTGTTTTCTACATGATTTAACAAAAAATTGTTAGTCTATATTTATGGATGCACAATACATAAAATGTAATTTTCTGACATCAATAACTAAAAGAATGAGGATAGAGCTATATAAGAATATGTTATTGAAGTTAGAACTATTATAAATTCAAATTAGACTGTCATATCATTAGGATGTTAAATGCAACCTCCATGGTAATCACAAAGTAAATACCTAAGAATATACACAAAAGAAAATGAGAAGGGAATTAAAATGTGTCACTAAGAAAAGTCAGCTAAACTCAAAAGAAGTAAGACAAGAAATGAGGGACAAAAAATTACATGGCATGTAAAAAACTAATACCAAAATGACAAAAGTAAGTTTCTACTTATCAGTAGATACTTTAAATATAAATGGACTAAATTCTCCAATCACATGATAAAGATTGTTAAACAAAAAACATGATACAACTATATGCTGTCTATAGAAGATTTACTTTAGACCCAAAGACATAAATAGGTTGAAAATGAGAGGTAGGTAAAAGGTTTTTTATGAAAATGGAGACCAAAAGAACAGAGATAGCTATACTAGTATCAGAAAAAATACACTTTAAATAAAAGTATGTACAAAAGACAAAGAAGGATTTATATATTACCATAAAGTTCAATGTAGGTTGAACCTATAACAATTATAAACATTTATGCATCTAGTAACATATTTCCATCAATATATATGAAGCAGAAAATGACAGAATTAAGGAAAAAAATAGTTCTACAGTAATATTTAGAGACTTCCATACCCCACTTTCAAAAATGGATGGTACAGCCAGGCAAGAGATAAGTAAGGAAGTAGATTGAACAGCACAATAAACCAGTTAGATATAATAAACAAAGATGAACTGCTCTATCACATTCTTCTTCTCCTCAAGTGCACATGGGACTTTCTCCAGGATAGACCATATGTTAGGCTACTAATTAAATCTTAATAGACTTTGAAAGATAGATATAATTAAAAATATATTTTCCAATCACAATGGAGTAAATAAAGTTAAGAATCAAAAAAGAAAAAAGAAGAAAAAAAAACAGGCAGGTTGGCTCACGCTTATAATCCTAGCATTTTGGGAGGCAGAGATCAGTGGATTGCCCTGAGCCCAGGGATTCCAGACTGGCCTGGGCAACTTAGAGAGACTTCATCTCTACAATTGATTAAAAAATTGGCCAGGAATTGTGGCATGTGCCTGTACTTCCAGCTTCTTGGAAGGCTGAAGTGGTAGGATTGCCTGAGCCCAGCAGATCTAGGCTGCAAGAGTCATAGGCATGCCACTGCACTCCAGCCTTGGTGACAGAGTGAGATTCCAACTCAAAAAACTAAACTTCAGATTAACAAAAGGAAGGAAATAATAAAGATTAAAGCACAGATTTTTAAAAAACAGATTAAATAAATAATAGGTAAAGTCAATAAAACAGGGTTAGTTCTTTGAAATGATTGACAAACCTTTAGCTAGATTAAGAATATGAGAGAACATTCAAATTACTAAAATCAGAAATAAAAATGGCATTCTACAGAAATAAAAAGGATTATAAGAGAGTACTCTGAACAATTGTATGCTAACAAATTGGATAACCTGGATGAAATGGACCAATCTCTAGAAACAAAAACAACAAAAAAACTACATGTATCAAATCAAAAAGAAATGTATAATCTAAACAAAGTTATGACTACTAAGAAGATTCAATCAATAAAGAAAAGCCCTTGAACAGATGACTTCACAGATGAATTCAACTAAACATTTATGGAATAATTAATACCAATCCTTCTCAAATACTTCAAAAAAAACTTAAAAGGAGGAAATATTTCCCTATTCATTCTTAGAGGCTGTTTTGCCCTGATATCAAAGCCAGAAAAGATACTTAAAGAAAAGAAAAATGCCTACATCACTTGTAAATATTAATGTAAAAATCCTGAACAAAATGCTAGTAAACCAAATTCAACACCATAATTACAGGCTTATACATTGTGAGAAAATGAGATTTATCTGGAAATGCAATTTGGTTCAACCTATAAAAATCAGTCAATATAATATGTTACATTAAGAGAATGATTGAAGAAAAAAGTGATCATCTCAACTGATATAGAAAAAAGCAGTTGGCAAAATTCACAACCTTCCATGATGAAAACACTCAACAAACTAAAATAGAAGAAAACTGCCTCAACATAATAAAAGCCATCAATGAAAAGCCCACAACCAACTCACACTCATTGAACTCTAGAAGAGTTTGCTATAATAATAAGAACAAGAAAAAGGTGCCAACTCTCACCACTTCTATTCAACGTAGTACTACAAGTTCTAGTCATAGAACTTAAGCAAGAAAAAGCATCCAAATCAGAAAGATAGAAGTTAAATTATCTGTTTGTGAATATAATGATTATCTTATATGTAGGACACCCTACACACACAAAGTTAGAACTAATAAACGACTTTAGTAAAGTTGTAGATTAAAAATTAAACACACAAAAAGCAGTAGTGCTTCTGTGCACTAACAATGAGCAATCTGAAGAAGACATTAAGAAAATAATTTCACTTTTTATTAGCATCAAAAAGAATAAAATGGGGCGACCTGAAGATGGCGACCGCATAGGTGGATCCCTGAGATTCTCTGAACGTGAGTTTCCCAAAAAGACTATTACTTTTCTTCCTGCACCCTCCCCCCACCCACCTCCAGCTGCACTGGTACGAGGCTTGGGTACTTTTAGTTCCACGCAGGGCCAGACATTGCAGCTGGACCACGGCTGCTCCACTATATGTGATTCCAGCCAGCTGGGGAATCCCAAATCCCGGATCCCAGCTCCATCCTTGGCTACATCATCACAACCAGCACCCAGTGCGAACCTGCCAGTCATGCAGGGAGGCTCTGAGAGCCCGCCCCTTGGAGATACTGGTTCCATTTCTGGCTAAAGTGCCCTGGGAGAGACCCAGAGCCACCACCTGCCCTCTGGAGCTTTGGAGATCGGAAGCCCTGGGTCCACCCTGGCTGAGGCACTCAGCATGCATGACCACAAGCCTGTGTAAGGGGGCAGAACCCCAAGCTGGTGTAAGGTGCCAATCGCAGGCTTCCAGCTCCAGAGGAGGGAACACCCGACCCTCTCCTCCACCCTAGCTTGCTGGTGGCACCCTGTATCCAGTACCCAGCTGTGCAGCTGGTCCAGCCTAGAGACCCACAGGAGCATCCCTAAAGTAAAAGTAAAACCACCACCTCCGCCTTTTCAAGGCATATTTACATCGCATCGCCCTGCCCACCTATCAGAGCCTCTACCTCGGTTCCCGGTGACGTCATCAACAGGAGAAAAACAGCGTAGCCCTCCCCTATGCTGAATAGAGAATAGTGTCACAGATCTCCCAGGCAACAAGCTAACTGCCTGCAACAGAAACAGAGGGGAGAGGCTGGAGATTAGATCTCAGGATATTTATCCACTAAGGGACGAGAGAGAAAAATCTACACAAATGAAGAAAAACCAAAAGAAGAATATGGGTCTCTCCCAGACTCCTGGGAGGGCAGACACTGAGAAAACTGACTTTGGAATGCAAACAATGAAGAGCCCCAGAATGACTACTTTCAAAATACAAACCTAGACATCAAGATATTAATGGAGAGATTAAAAAGAATTGAGGAGACTCAAGAAGAAACTAGAAAGGAGCTGATATCTGAGATAACAGTAATAAAGACTACTGTGAATGAAATAAACAATAAACTGATAAGCATGAAAAGCACAATTACCCAAGCATAAGAAAGAATCTCAGAGCTTGAGGACCAAAATATAGAAATAACCCAAACACTCAAAAACACAGAAAACAAACTCAAAAAGACAGAAAAAAACCTTCAGGAGATGAGCGATTACCTCAAGAGGCCTAACCTAAGAGTAATTGGTCTGCCTGAGGCAGAAAGAGAGACAGAGACCACATTGGAACAAACCTTATATGAGATCATTCAAGAAAACTTCCCTTATCTAATCAATGATGCAAAAACTCAAACACAAGAGATCCAGAGAACCCCTGCAAGACAACAAATGAGAAAACCAACTCCTGGACACATAATAATTTGCCTAAACAAAGTAGGCATAAAAGAAAAATTCCTAAAGGCAGCAAGAGAAAAAGGACAGATCACCTACCATGGAAAACCAATTAGAATAGCAGCAGATTTATCTACAGAAACCCTGCAGGCTAGGAGAGCTTAGAGCCCTATCTTCAAAGTCCTAAAAGATAAACAATTTCAACCAAGAATAACCTACCCTGCCAGATTAAGCTTCATCAGCAAGGGAGAATTAAAATCTTTCCAAGATATCCAATCTCTAAGAACTTACGCTGCCACCAAACCACCTCTACATGAAACACTTAAGAAAGTACTAAACAGAAGAAAAGGGGGAAAAAGAGCAACATTCTTCACAAGAGTACAGGAAAACGAATAAAATACACATGAACCAACCCCCAAAACGAAAGAAAGACAATAAACCAAGTGGAAGAAGAACTCTAAAAGAACACTATGATAGGGATGAATTCTCACATTTCAATAATTAGCCTGAATGTGAATGGACTAAATGCACCACTGAAAAGACATAGAATGGCAAAATGGATAAAATATCACCAGGCAACAATATACTGCCTTCAAGACACCCATCTCACTAGAAAGGACATGCACAGACTCAAAGTAAGAGGATGGGAAACAAATTTCCAGGCAAATGGAACACAAAAGAAAGGAGGAGTCGCAATCCTAATTTCAGACAAAATACCATTTAAGCTATCAAAAATTTAAAAAGATACAGAGGGCCACTACATAATGATAAAAGGTTCACTCCTTCAACAAGAAATATCTATCCTAAACATATATGCACCTAACATAGGTGCACCAACTTTTATAAAGCAACTCCTAGGAAAACTAAAGAAAGATATGGACTCTAACACCATCATAACTGGGGACTTTAATACCCCATACACAACCCTCAACAGATCATCAAGACAAAAAATCAGCAATGAGATCCAGAACCTCAATGTGACTCTGGACCAAATGGACTTAATTGATACCTACAGAACACTGCATCCAAAGACCAGAGAATACACATTCTACTCATCACTACACAGGATGTATTAAGATTGACCACATTATCGGCCATAAATCAAGCATAAGCAAATTTTAAAAGACTGAAATTCTACCATGCACCTTCTCAGACCACAGTGGAATAAAAGTAAACATTAACACCAACAAGGTCCC
Organism: Carlito syrichta; assembly: GCF_000164805.1. Classification (NCBI taxonomy): domain Eukaryota; kingdom Metazoa; phylum Chordata; class Mammalia; order Primates; family Tarsiidae; genus Carlito; species Carlito syrichta. Next base: position 195,961 of record NW_007252193.1, on the reverse strand, counting down.
CCCAAAACCCACAAAGACATGGTCACTAAGCAGCATGATGCTAAACAACTCCTGGATCAATGATGAAACCAAAACAGAGATCAAAAGATACCTGGAAACAAATGAAAATGAAAAAACATCTTACAAAAATCTCTGGGATACCTTAAAAGCTGTAGTAAGAGGGGAATTTATATCCCTACAAACACACATGAAGAAAATGGAAGGAGCACAAATTAATAGCCTAACAAGTCATGTAAGGAAGCTGGAAAAGCAAGATCACAAAAACCCTAATTTCAGCAGAAGAATCCAGATCACCAAAATAAAAGCCCAAATCCAGGACATAGAAAACAAAAAACTGGTTCTTCAAAAGGATAAACAAGATCAATGGTCACCTAGCTAGACTGACCAAGAAAAAGAAAGAAAAACCCAAATAAGCACAATCAGAAACACAAAAGATGAAGTCACAGCTGACCCTGAAGAAATACAAAGATCATTAGAGACTACTATGTACACTTGTATGGAAACAAACTTGAAAACCTCAAGGAAATGGGGGAGTTTCTGTCATCACACAACCTGCCTAGGTTGAAACAAGAAGAAATTGAGACCCTAAATAGACCAATAACAATCAAGGAAATTGACTATGTAATAAGAAAACTACCTACAAAAAAAAGCCCTGGACCAGATGGCTTTCCAGCAGAATTCTACAAGACATTTAAGGAGGAACTGATTCCATTCCTACTGAAGCTATTTTAGGCGACTGAGAAAGATGGAACCCTCCTCAAATCATTTTATGAAGCTAACATCATATTGATACCCAAGCCAGGTTAAGATCCAACAAAAAAAGAAAACTACAGGCCAATATCTTTGATGAACATAGACACTAAAATTCTCAACAAGATCCTAGCAAACCGAATTCAACAACACATCTCAAAAATCACCCATCATGACCAAGTAGGATTCATCCCTGGGATGCAAAGCTGGTTCAACATTCGTAAAACAATAAATGTAATTAAATACATCGACAGATGTCAAAACAAAAACCACATGATTATATCATTAGATGCAGAAAAAACTTTGATAAAATCCAGCACCCCTTCTTGATAAAAACCCTCGAACATCTAGGCATACAGGGAACATACCTGTATGTAGTAAAAGCCATCTATGAGAAACCCACAGCCAGCATACTCCTAAATGGACAAAAATTGGAACCATTTCCCCTGAAAACTGGAACAAGACAAGGATGCCCACTCTCACCCCTCCTGTTCAATATAGTATTGGAAGTCCTGGCTAGAGCAATCAGAGAAGAGAAGGCAGTCAGGGGTATCCAAACAGGAAAAGAGGAAGTCAAATTATCTCTCTTTGCAGATGACATGATCGTATACCTTGAAAACCCAAGAGAATCTGTCAAAAACCTCCTTACACCGATAAAGGCCTTAGGCAAAGTCTCAGGATATAAAATAAATGTGCGAAAGACAATCGCATTTCTTTACACCAATAATAAACAGAAACCCAAATAAGAAGCACAATTCCATTCACAATAGCCACAAAAAAAATGAAATACCTTGGCATCTTCCTAACCAGAGATGTGAAAGACCTTTACAATG
>NW_007252193.1:193379-194097 GCF_000164805.1 Carlito syrichta | reverse complement strand
ATTATAAAGCTACAGTCATCAAAACAGCTTGGTATTGGTATAGGAACAGGCATATAGACCAATGGAATAGAATGAGATTCCAGAGGCAAGACCTCAATTTCTCAACCAACTCATCTTCAACAAAGCCTCCACCACCTACCACTGGGGAGAGGAGAACCTATTTAGTAAATGGTGCTGGGAAAACTGGCTGACCACATGCAGAAGATTAAAACAGGACCCCTATCTATCCCCATATACAAAAATTAACTCCAAATGGATCAGGGACCTAAATGTAAAACCTCAAACCATAAGAACCTTAGAAAATGAAGGACATACCCTCATGGAAATTGGAACTGGCATCCAATTCCTGAACAAAACTCGAAATCCACAGGCCATAAGGGATAAGATAGACAAATGGGACCTCATTAAACTGACAAGCTTCTGCAAAGCCAAAGAAACCATCAAGAGAGCAGGAAGACAGCCTACAGACTGGGAAAAAGTATTTGCCAACTCCAGGTCTGACAAAGGCTTAACATCCTGGATCTACAAGGAACTCAAACATGCCGAAAAGAAAAAAACAAGCCAGGCTTGGTGGCTCAGCCTGTAATCCCGCGCCTTTGGGAGGCTGAGGTGAGTGGATTGCCTGAGCCCATGGGTTCGAGACCCGCCTGGGCAGCGAGACCTCATCTCTACAATAAATCAAAAAAATCAGCCGGGCGTGGTAGTGCATGCCTGTAAG
>NW_007252193.1:150846-193082 GCF_000164805.1 Carlito syrichta | reverse complement strand
AAAGAAAAGAACAAACAACCCCCATTTATAAAGTGGGCAAAAGATATGAACAGACACTTCACAAAGGAAGACATCCGAGCAGCCAACAGACACATGAAGAAATGCTCAACCTCATTAATCATCAGGGAGATGCAAATCAAAACCACACTGAGATACCACCTAACTCCAGTCAGAATGGCAATTATCAACAACTCAAAAAATAACAGCTGCTGGAGAGGGTGTGGCAAAAACGGAACACTTCTACACTGTTGGTGGGAGTGTAAACTAGTGCAACCTCTGTGGAAAGCAGTGTGGTGATTCCTAAAAGCTCTAAACATCAACCTCCCATATGACCCTGCAATCCTCCTACTGGGAATATACCCTGAAGAACTCAAATCACTCTATAAAAAAGATACCTGCACACGAATGTTTATCGCAGCATTGTTCACAATAGCAAGAACCTGGAACCAACCACGCTGTCCATCAAAAGAGGACTGGATTTAAAAAATGTGGTACCTATACACGATGGAATATTATGCAGCCATAAAAAAGAACAAAATCATGAATTTTGCAGCAACCTGGATGGAGCTAGAGTCTATAATACTAAGTGACCTCTCACAGAAACAAAGATCTGAGTATCACATATTCTCACTTATATAGTGGACCTTGATCATCCAATGCACTACTATAAGAAAATGACTGACAGTGTTGGAATACTATGAGGGGGTTATGGGACTAATGGTAGTAAACACCTGTCTGGAGATAGGGAGACACCCGTTATCAGCAAGGGGGCCTCCATGAAGCATATTTGTATACCTAACCCTTAACTGTACCCCACAATATCAAAATGAAAAAATATATATATATAATATTCAGGAGTAAATTTGCCAAGGAGGCAAAGACTCAGACACTGAAACTATAAACATTGGTAAGCTAAATTAAAGATACACATACATGTAAAGATATGTCATATTCATGGGTTGAAAATTTTAATATTGTAAAGTTGTTAACACTACCCAAAGTGATCTGAAGCTTTAATGCAATTTCTATCAAATTGACATTTTTGCAGAAATAAAAAAATCCTCTCTTAAATTGATGTGGAATCTCAAGGGACCTCTAATAGCCAAATTCATCTTGAGTAAGAACTACTTTGGAGGTCTCACATTTACTAATATCAAAACTTGCCACAGAGCTACAAGAATAAAATTAGTATGATACTGAAATACAGACAGACATATAGACCAATGGAACACAGTGGTGAACACAGAAATAAACCCTTACCTATATGGACAAATGATCTTCAACAAGGGATGAGGAAAAGATAGTTTCTTCAGCAAATAGTGTTGGAAAAAATAGATACTCATAGGCAAAATCATAAAATTGGACCTTTATCTTATACCATACACAAAAGTTAACTCAAAATTGATCAAAGACCTAAACATGAGAGTAAAACTATAAAATTCCTAGAATAAAACATGGGAGAAAACCTTTATGACATTGAATTTGGCATATTTTCTTGGTGATGTAGGTGACAAAAAATAAATTGGACTTAATTAAAATATTATGTATGTTAAAGGAGACTAGCAACAGAGTGAATTAAGTAAACTCACAAAATGGGAGGAAATATTTGCAATTCACGTATTTGATAAGAGGTTAATATCCAGAATATGTGAATACCTAAAAGTCAACAACAACAGCAGACAACTTGGCTAACAAGTAGGCAAGGACTTCAATAAACTTTTCTCCAAAGAAGGTGTACAAATGGCCAATAAACACATAAAAGATGCTCACCATCATTAATCATGAAGGAGACGCAAATCAAAACCACAATGAGCTATCACCTCACACCAATTTAGATGGCTATTATGTTTTTTAAAAAAAACATAAAATAAGTGTTGGCAAGGAGGTGGAGAAACTGCAACCCTTGGTGGTTCCTCAGAAAACCAAACCAAAACCAAGAATTGCAACCCAGCCGTTTCATTTCCAGATATATATCCCAAATAATTGAAAACATGGCCTGTAACACATTGTTTCTAGCAGCATTATTTACAATAGCAAAACAATGTAAGCAGCTCAAAAGGAATAAACAAAATGTGGTATATACATACAATGGAAAATTATTCAGCCCTAAAAAGAAAGAGAAATTCTGACACACACTTCAACATGGATGAATGTTGAAAACGTTATGTTAAATAAAACAAGCAAGTCACAAGAGAACAAATGTGTTATGATTTCACTTATATGAGGTACTTAGAGGTACCAAATTCATAGACATAGGAAGTAAAATGAGTGGTTGCCAGAGGACAGGGAAAGGGGGCAATGAGAAGTTATTTTTTAATGGGTGTAGACTTTTAGTTTATGAAGATAAAATTCTGGAGATGAATGGTGGTGCTGGTTGCAAACATTGTGGACGTATTTAATGCCACAAAACAGTACACTTAAAATGGTTGAAGTAGTAAATATTATGTTATGTATACTTTACCACAGTAAAAAAAAAGTTTACATTGTTTTCTGTTTTTTTGCTATTTCATTTGTTGAGTGACAAATGAAAAAAATCCAACAAGGATAAATGTTGAAAATACTCCGAGAGGCAGAGACTGTAAGCTTGGAGGAAAGTTTATGATTTGCTTTCTGAAGGATATAAACAGCAAGGTCACATTCAAGGTAAGGGTATAACAAAATTTCATATTTAGGTTGCTTAGTTTAGCATAAATAAACTGCTAATGTACACTTACAGCTATCACTGGATTTTCTGCACATTGTTGGTTTTATTATTGAAATCTCACATAAGACAGTAAACCCAAATAATTAGTATTTTTCTGGACTCAAATAGAAAGATAAAACTCAATAACGAATGATTTTTTCTCAGATGGATTGTGAAAGTGTGCATCTTTTTTTGAGTTTGTATTTTGTTTAACTGCAGTGACACTATAATTGTGTTAATCATCCGACTAATATTGTGGCTTATTAGCATCATTAGTTTACTCAAGTCTCCTCTTGTTTTGTTTTAGTTTTACATGATCACATTCATCAATTTCCTTCTCCCATTCTGACAGCTATAGGCATTTTTGCTCTATTATATTTAATATATCCTTAGGTAAGTATAATCATTGAAAAACATTATCATATTTTTGTTATATGTGTTTTAAATTTGCATCAATAGTGTAGCACTACAGATCTGTTTTTAAATTTATTTTTACTTTTTCAGCAACTATATGTTCTGTGTGTTTGTAGTCACTATTATGTAGCTGTCAGGACATCTAGGTCATTACTTCTCATTCTGATAATATTCTGATGCTGTAATCATCCAGTTCCCTGGTGATGGATCTAATTCTTTGTTAGTACATACTAAAATGTGCTTCCCTTTTTCATCTATGTGGGAATGTCTTTAGGGTGAACATGCAAGTGTGAGAGTGCAGGGGCTAGGGCTATGTAAAGTGTGTATGTGTGTGTGTGTGTGTGTGTGTGTATAATTTTTTCCTGAGGTTGTCAGATTGGTCTCCAAAAAAGGTGTATTAGTTTTCTCTTTCAAGTTTATTAATACTACTTTAACTGACAAATTATAATTTTATATATTTATGGAGTGTAGTGTGATATTTTGATATATGTATACAATGTTGATGACTGAATTAAGATAATTAAGATAATCACATGCATCATTTTTGTGATGAGACATTTAAAATTTACTCTACCAGAGCAATTTTGAAATATACAATATACTATTATTAATTATAGTCACTCTGCTCTGCAATAAATCTTGTAGAACTGAAATGCTGAACCCTTGACCAACATCTCATTCACTCTTCCCATCCCCAGTCTCTGGTAACCACCATTCCACTCTCTACTTTTATGGGTTCAGTTTATTTGGATTCTACATATAAGTGAGATTATGCAGTATTTGTCTTTCTGTGCCTGGCTTTTTTCACTAAGCATAATGTCCTCCAGATTTATCCATGTTGTAGCAAATGACAGAATTTACTTCTTTTTTGAGGCTGAATAGTATTCCATCAAGTATATATACCACATTTTCTTCATTTATTCATCCATATTGATGGGCACTTAGGTGGTAGGGCTTTCCTAGGGGTGGGGATGCCAGTCAGGCCAGTCTTTGGACCCCAGGGTGGAGTGTACAGTCTCTGGGGCTCCACCAGTGGAGGAAGCAGGGTCACTAGCAAGGGCAGCAGCCAGCCATCTTTTTGAACTCTATTACCAATTATAATAGTTTGTCTGAGTTTTCTATGTAAATATCAATATGTCATTTCTCTTGAAAACACTTTTATCATATATTGCCTTATTTTAAAAAACAAAGTAGTATCTCCAAATAAAAAAATAAAAACATACAATAAGCCAAATTCCATATAAAATTGGCAGTGTGAAAAGTCTGAAATACAATGCTTTGATTATATGTATTTAGTAGGATATTTCATAAGGACAAAAAATAAATCTTTAATGACATACATTAATCCTATTTTCAGAAATGATTTGATATTAATATGGAACTATTTGAATTTCTTAAAAAGGCAAATACATTTTTATACTGACACTATAAATAAACATTTTCATTAAATGATACATATTATATAAATATAAAATGTAATTTTAAAATAAAAATCTTTGAGTACATTATTTTTTCTTTATTTTGAAAAATTTGTATTTCCTAACTCTGTGCACTGAAAAAAACCTAGAAATAATTATGCATTACTAAATAAAATCTTCAGTGGCCATAATTTAATACTTAGACAATATTTTACATTATAAGGAACCAGGGCTATTTAGAAAAATCGGTTAAGTCAAGGTCTGAGGCAGAAAATTCGCACATTTTATAATTTAGGATAGTCTTGATACACAAAACTGACAAGGAGTGAAAGAAATGCAGGTTAATATTAGGAATTGGAATCCAATAGATTTTGTTTATTCTGAGACTACAAATGCATTTACCATTGGGAATATTATGAATGGAATTCACCAAACTAATACATTAAAGGAGAAAATGCTCAGGATCATCACTGAAAGTATGAGAAACCATTTGATAAAATTTAATAATTCTTATGATAAAAATTATTGGCAAGCTATAAATAGAACCATTTGTTTTTAATTTGATAAAGGGTATCCTCAAGAAAAGCTTATATTCAATTCTGATATACTGGAATTTTGCCATTAATAATAAAGCACTAGAAAAGAATATCTGTTACTACCACTTTCATTTATGTGCTAGAGGTTTTATATTAGGTTAAAAAAAATTTTAAATATATGAGGGCATGCTATCAGTAATATGGTGCACTAGGAAGTCCTAGGCCCTTGCTCCTCCATGGAAACACTAAACAACAACTTATGAATTTAAATAGCTTGGCGAAGAACTCTAGAATGCAGTTAAGAAGCTACAAGAACCAAATGAATGCCTAATCAAGAAAAGCATGCACCCAAATGATAGACAATCTTTTGATGTTTTTGCTCACCCCTGCCCACTCCTTCCCCAGTGTGACACTGTGCAGTCAAAAGGGCGCCACCCAATTCCCAGCTCCTCTCTCAGTACAGAAGGGTACAAACGGAACTTGCTTGAAATGTTATACTGGTCTGGGGACGGCCTGAGCAACTGGTTTCTGTCTTGCCTTACTTGGAATACTGATGGTAAGGGTGGCATAGTTTGGATATCAGATTGGAGAACACTAAAAGCAGTGGCAAATGCTGTGACACCTGAGAAACTGCAGGGGACTACAGACATGTGCGTGCCTGAGAGCAAGAGACTATTGGCTGAGGGATACGGATGCCCTCAACTTACATCCCAATAAACCCTTTGTAAGTCAAAAATATTATCAAGGCAGAAATGTGTTTAATACCCCAGTAAACTCATCATAAAGTAAAACCCACAGGTTGAACCATCATAAGTTCACGTGCTACTTTGACTTATGATGGGATTTGGTTCCCCGACAAACTCATCATAAAATCAAAAAGTGGTAAGTCAAACCATTGTAAGTAAGAGATTGACTTTACAATAGGTAGAGGCTCTGAGAAGCAGGAGTGAGACTCTTAGGGAAATTAAACCATTTAAAAGTAGTCAGTGGCAAGCAAAACACCATGGTACTGGTATGAAAATAGACACATAGACCAACAAAACAGAATTGAGAACCCAGAAGTAAAGCTGCACACCTACAACAAACTGATCTTCAATAAAGTTGACAAAAACAAACACCGGAGAAAAGACATTGTATTTTACAAATGGTATTGAGAAAACTGGCTAACCACATGCAGAAGAATTAAACTAGACTCTTGCCTCTCACCATATACAAAAATTAACTCAAGATGGATTAATGACTTAACAGATCCCAGACCATAAAAATCCTAGAAGAAAGCCTGAGAAACACTCTTTTGGACATCAATGTGGGCAATAAATTCATGACCAAGACCTCAAAAACAAATGCAGCAAAAATCAAAATTGACAAGTGGGACCTAATCAAACTAAAGAACTTTGGTACAGCAAAAGAAACCATCAGCTAAATTAACAGACAACCTACAGAATGGGAAAAAATATTTGCAAACTGTGCATCTGACAGAAGACTAATATCCAGAATCTATAAAGAACTCAAACAAATTGACAAGGAAAACAAATAACTCCATTAAAAACTGGGTAAAGGACATGAACAGACAGTTCTCAAAGGAAGACATACAAGCGACCAGCAAACACATGAAAAAATGTTCAACATCACTAATCATCAGAGAAATGCAAATCAAAACCACCATGAGACACCATCTCACACCAGTCAGAAAAGTTAATATCAAAAGGTCAAAAAACAACAGATGTTGTGAGGTTGCAAGAAAAAGAAATGCTCATACATTGTTGGTGGGAATGTAGTCTAGTTCAAGCCCTGTGGAAAGCAGTTTGGAGATTTTTCAAAGAACTAAAAATAGATTTACCATTCAGTCCAGCAATCCCACTACTGGTTATATTCCCAAAAGAGCATAAATCACTCTAACAAAAAGACACCTGTGCTAATATGTTTATAGCAGCACTATCCACAATAGCAAAGACATGGAACCAACTAGTGCCTATCAATGATGGACTGCATAAAAATTCGTGGTACATATACACCATGGAATACTACACAGCCATAAAAAAGAATAAAATTATGTCCTTTGCAGCAACATGGATGCAGCTGGAGACCATTATTCTTAGCGAATTATCACAGAAAACTGAATACCATATGTTCCCTCTCATAAGTGAGAGCTAAACACTGAACATACAGGGGCATTAGGAAGGGAACAGTGGACACTGGGAACTCCTGAAGAGGAGAAAAAAGAAGAAGGAGAAGGGTTGAAAATTACTTATTGTGTACTATGCCCACCACCAGGGTGATGGGTTCAATAAAAGCACAAACCTCACCATTACACAATATAACTATGTAACAAACCTGCACAAGTTCCACTTGACTCTAAAAAATAAAAGTAAATTTAAAAGAACAAAAATTCTTATAGAACTAAAAAGAAGCCTAAATACCCAAAGCAATTCTAAGCAAAAAAAAGAACAAACTCAGAGGCTTCATATTGCCTGACTTCAATTTATACTTCAAGACTATAGTAACTAAAACAGCATGGTACTGGTACAAAAATAGACACATAGATCAATGGAACAGAATAGAGAACCCAGAAATGAAGCCACCCACCTACAACCAACTAATCTACAATAAAGTCAACAAAATTAAACAATGGGGGAAAAGATACCCTATTCAATAAATAGTGCTGGAAAAATTGGCTAACCATTTTTCCAAATAAGTGAAACTGAATCCCTATGTTTTATCATATACAAAAATTAATTCAAGATGGATTAAAGACTTAAATGTAAGACCTGAAACTATAAAAATCCAAGGAGAATGCCTAGGAAAAACTTATCTGGGTATCAACCTAAGCAAAGAATTTATAATAAAGATCTCAAAAGCAAATGAGCCAAAAAACAAAACTGATAAGTGGGACCCACCCTTCTGCACTGCCAAAGAAATATCAACAAAGTAAACAGACAACCTACAGAATGGGAGTAAATGTTTGCCTCTAACAAAAGACTACTACCAGAATCTACAATGAACTCAAACAATTCAACAAATAACCCATTAAAACTGGGCAAAAGCCTGTAATTCCAACACTTTTGGAGACTGAGGCAAGTGGATTGCTTGAGCCCGCGAGTTCAAAACCAACCCGGGCAACTTGGCAAGACCTCGTTTCTACAATAACTAGAAAATTAGCCAGGAGTGGTAGCATGCGCCTATAGTTCCAAAAGGCTGAAACGAAAGGATCAGTGGAGCCAGTGGGTCGAAGCTGGGGTGCCTGTGAGTGTACCACTGTAATCCAGCCTGGGTGACAGAGTGAGACTCCAACTCAAAAAAAAAAAAAAGACCCCAAAACAACAACAACAACAACAAAATTAGGCAAAGGACACGAACAGACATTTCTCAAAAGAGGAAATACAAGCAGCCAACACACATATGAAAAAATGTTCCGCCAGGCACGGTGATTCAGCCTGTAATCCCAGCACTTTGGGAGGCCTAGGAGAGAGGATTGCCTGAGCTCAGGGATTTGAGACCAGCCTAGGCAGCTTAGTGAGACTTCTTCTCTACAATGAATCACAAAAAACTAGCCAGGCATGGTGGCATGTGTCTGTAGTTCCAGCTACTTGGAAGGCTGAGGTGGAAGGATTGCCTAAGCGCAGCAGTTCAAGGCTGTGGTGTCCATGAGTGTGCCACTGCACTCCAACCTGGGCAACAGAGTGAGATTCCGATTCAAAAAAACCAAAATGTTTAACAACACTAATCATCAAATAAATGCATATTTAAACCACAGTGAGATATCTTCTTAAACCAGTCAGAATGGCTATTACTAAAAAGTCAAAAAACAGATGTTGCAAGGTTGTGGAGAAAAGGAAACACTCATAAACTGTTGCAGGGAATGTTCAACCCCTGTGGAAAACAATATGGAGATATCTCAAAGAACCAAAAATAGAATTACCATTTGACCCAATCACACTACTGGGTATCTACCCAAAGGAAAAGAAATTGTTATATAAAAAAGACACCTGCACTTGTATGTTTAACACATCGCTATTCACAATAACTAAGTCATAAAACCAACCCGAACATCCATCAACCATTGATAGATAAAGAAAATGTGGTATATATATACACTATGGACTACTTTGGAGCCATAAAAAAAGAATTAAATCATACCCTTTGCAGCAACATAAATGGAGCTGGAGGCTATTATCCTAAGTGAGCTAACTCAGAAGCAGAAAATCAAATCTAGCATGTTCTCCTGTATAAGTGCAAGCTAGACAGTGAGTACACATGGACATAGAGACGAAAATGTTAGACTCTGGGAAATCCAAAAGGGCTTAGGAGGGAGGTTAGAGTTGTGAAATTGCCTATCAGATACAATGTCCAATGATTGGGTGATAGGTGCACTGGAGTTCCAATCCACTGCACAATATACCCATATAACAAACATGTACATGTACCCCTCGAATCTAAATTTTTTTAAAAGATAACTACCCTTATAGTATAGTTCATAAATAGAAAAGCACTCTGAAAAATAGGCAAAGAGTAAGACAAACAATTCACAAAAGGTGAAATGTTAATGTCTAGTAAAGCATATGAAAAAATGCCCAACATCACCAGTTTTCAAGAAAATATAAATAAAAATCATTTCATCCATCAGACTGGCAAAGTTTAAGACCAATAATATCCAGTACTGACAAGGACATGGGAAGTCATTATGTATTATCTGTTCGAAGAAGTGCGTTATCCTTTGGCAGTAGTAGAAAACTACCCGGGGGCGAAGGGGTGGGATTGGCAGTTGAAGGAAACTGTTAGGGGAGGGAGGGCATACCTCATCAACAAAGGTACCTGCATAATCAACGTTTGTACACCTATCCCTGAGTTGTATCCCACATCTTTTAAAAAAATTTTTTTTATATAATTCAAAAAAAAAAAGAAGTGTGATTCCCTTTCACCAAGTGATTCTACTTTTGAAGAGCTATTCTAGAGAAGTAACAGCACCTATACAAAAGGATAGCTTTATTGTAAAAATATTTGTAATGGAAAAAATCTGGAAACAATTTGGGTGCCATCAACTGATGAATGACTCTATATTGTTGACTTGTAACCATAAGCTTGTATTAGTTTTGTAATTGAAAAAAAATTTTTAAAGATAACAAATCAAACTCTACAAAATTGTTTTAAGCTGAATATACCAAGTATTTTTTTATAGGCAACAATGGAATAAAACTAGAAATAAATGAGAAGAGGAACTTTCAAAACTGTATAAATACATGGAAATTAAACATGATCCTGAATGACCAAGGGATCAATGAAGAAATTAAGAAAAATTTTAAATTTCTGGAAAAAATAAAAATGGAAAGAAAACATAGCAAAACCTATGGGATACAGCAAAATCCGTACTAAGAGGGAAACATAGAGCAATAAACACCTACATCCAAAAAGTTGAAAAATTTCAAACAACCTAACAATTAACCTCAAAGTACTAGAAAAACAAGAACAAACCAAAACCAAAATTAGTAGAAGAAAATAAATAATTAAGATCAGAGCAGAAATAAGTGAAATACAAAAAAAATAGACAAAATGAAATGTTGCTTTTTTGAAAAGATAAATAAAACTGACAGACTATACTCAAATAGCAAAAAGAAGACTCAAATAAATAAAATCAGAGATAAAAAAGGAGACATTACAACTGACCACAAGGATTCTTAGAGTACAGTGAACAAATATACAACAACAAATTGGAAAACCTGTAATAAATTGATAAGATTTTGGGCACATACAACCTACCAAGATTAAACCATGAAGAAATAGAAAACCTGAACAGATCAATAAGCAGGAACAAGATTTAATCAATAACAGAAAGTTTCCTAACAAAGAGAAATCCTGGACCAAATGGCTTTACTGCTGAATTCTACCAAACTTTTAAATAACTAAATACCAATTCTTCTCAAACTACCCAAAAAAGTTGAAGAAGACAGATCTTTCTAAACTCATTCATTCCCCTGATATCAAAATCAAAGAAGGACACAAGAAAAAAAGAAAACTACAGGCCAATATGCCTGATGAACATAGATGCAAAAATTATCTAACAATCCAAAATCTAAGAACACATCAAAAAGATTACATGCTATGTTCAAGTGGGATTTATCCCAGGCTTGCAAGAAAGGTTCAAGAAAAGCAAATCAATAAATATGATTTACCACATCAACAGAATGAATGACAACAAACATGATTATCTCAATAGATGCAGAAAAAAATTTTGATAAAATTCAACATCCCCTCATGGTTCAGAAAAAACCACATTAGTTATAGAAGAAATGTACCTCAAAATAATAAAGGCCATATATGACAAACCCACAGCTATCAAAAAGAATGGGGAAAAGTTTAAAACTTTCTCCTAAGATTTGGGTTAAGACAAGGATTCTCATTTTCACCATATTTATTCAACATAGTACTGAAATCTATGGCAAGAAAAAGAAATAAAGGACATTCAAATTGGAAAGAAGAAAGTCAAACTCCTCCTGTCTGCAGACAACATGATCTTATATTTAGAAAGGAAAAAAAAAAAAAAAGAATAACTAAGGACTTTACCAAAATCCTGTTAGAATTGATAAATGACTTTAGTAAAGTTTCAGGATACAAGATCAATGTGCAAAAATCAGTAGCATTTTTATACACTAATAATGATCAAACAGAGAACCAAATTCAGAAGGCAGTCCCATTTACAATAGCTACAAAAAATAAAATGCGTAAGGATATATTTAAGTAAAAGAGATGAGGAAAACTACAAAACACTGATGAAAGAAATTGTAGCTGACACAAACAAATGAAAAAATATCCTCGGGTTGTGAATTGAAAGACTTAATATTGTTGAAATGACCATAGTGCCCAAAGCAATCTACAGATTTCATGCAATTCCTATCAAAATACCAATGCCATTCTTACACAGAATTAGAAAAAAACAATCCTAAAATTCATATGGAACCATAAAAGCGCCTGAATATCTAAAGCAAAAGTAAGCAAAAATGGACAAAGGTAAAGGTATCACATTACCTTAAATTATACTACCAGACAATAGCAACCGAACAGCATGGTACTGATATTAAAATAGGTACATTGATCAATGGACAGAATAGAGAACCCAGAAATAAAGCCACATATCTACAGCCAACTCATCTTGGCCAAAGTCAAAGATGAAAAAATTGGATTGCCATATGCACAAGAATGAAACTGGACCCCTATCTCTCATCATATACAAAAATCAACTCAAGATGGGTTAAAGACCAAATGTAAGATCTGAAACTGTAAAAATACTGTAAGAAAACCTAGGGAAAACTCTCCTGAACATTGATCTAGGCAAAAAATTTATATCTGATGAACAAACTAGGTTTTTTTTCCCCAACTGCTTCCCTCTATATTTTGAGTCTTGGTTCTTATGGACATTCTGGAACACCTTGGAATCTGTGTATAGGTAAGCTTTGTTGATGTTAGTGTGTTCTTTAAGGGCATAAGATTATTATGGGTTTTGGGTAAGTGTGTGTGTATGTGTATGTGTATACATATGTACTCAGAATACTAGAATTTATTAACAGATATATTTGGTGGTCTAAATGCTCATGGTCGTTTGTAAACTGGGTGTAAGTCTGAGTGAGTGTTGTCGTTGTTTTATGTGTTCAGAGCATGATCATCACTGTGGGAAATGTATGTGTCACAAGTATATCTTAGCATGGGCAACACCATTATTTGCCAGTTGCTTAGTCCAACACTCAACACCCCTGAAGAAACATTGAGTCCAGAAAGACTCAGGACCCACCCAGGCACACAGAGCTCCATTCAGCTGATTCTTTCCTGGAGATCAAGGTCCACTTGATAACTGGGGACTTCCTCTAACATAAAGATGGAAACAAACTTCAATATTTGGTAATATATTCAAAATTATTAGAGGAGACATAATACCTATTAAGAATATACATATAAATATATATACATATCTATGTGTATATATATTGTTATATGTGTATATACATATGCATATGTATAAGAATGTATGATATGTATTTACTGTTAGAGATAATAAAGTGGTAAGAACCGATTTTAACCCATATACAGTATTGTAATAGGAAAGAGGGTCTCCCACATATTGAACTCAACTTTGATTTGTGCAGAGGTGCCTGGGTTGTTATAAAGGAAAAAAGAGAGAGTATGGATGGGGGATGAGCAGGAACTCAGCAGAGTCAGGAAAGCGAAAACTTACAAAAGATGGGTCAGTGTAAAGGAGGTTAGGCAACTGTGTCTACTAGCTGGCTATTTTGGAAGTTAGGATTCTATCCTCCCAGAAACTGGGAGATAGAGGCTCTATCTTTCTTGGTGATTACATTTCAAAGGAATGGAATTCAAGTTCTTGAGAAAGACACTCCTGATGTGTAGGAGACACATAGCCTTCTTGAAAAAATAGAGGAAAGATTCACAATTATTTTATACATTTTGGTCAACTCTCTAAGAAAGAAACATCAGGGGCTTATTGTCAGGGGTTGCAAGAACAGACGGAATTCTTTTAGCAGCCTTGAGATTTTCTAGGCAGATACTTTAAGGAGCACTAGGATCATTCCTGACCCCTAGCCTTGGATTGTTAGAAACTATGTGTTTAAATCTTTTTATGTGGGGGGAGGGTAGACAAAATTATATGTGCTGAGTCTATAGATTTTATAGGCTAAAGTTGAGGCCTAGTTGAGAAGAGGGCTCAGGGGAACCTGGCTAGAGCTTGGTCAAGGAAAGAATCTTCATCACTATTGTATGTATATATATGGTATGTGGACGTGCAATTGTGCATGAATATCGTGGATGCTGTGTTAGGAAGATTCTGTACAACTCAAGCCCCAACTTGAGGGAACAGATTCAGGTAGGTCACTCTTGAGGCTTTTTGTGATCCTAGAAAACTTGGGAGGATTCTAGCCATTAACAGGCTCATCGAATTTACCCTTTGGAAGCTGTCCAGGCCTTGGACTTACTCTTTCACTCCCTGATAACCCATCATGTTTATAGAGGTAGCTATGATTGATCCTCTAAGTCCTACACTTTATATCCTCATAAGAACATGGTATTTCTACTTTGTTGTTAAAAGGTCCTGGTCTAAAGTCTCCTCCCAAACAACTCATTCCAATCTATCATCCACATGTATTCCTTTGCCACCCTTCCCTGTTAAGGACACCCCCTTACATGTATGCTCACATAGGATTCCTTTTCCTCATCCTGACTTCCCTTCACCTCTCAAACCCAGGGAATCAGCGAGTCTCATGTTCTCTGCCCGCAGCACAGGTTCTAGGCCTGACCTCATCTCTTCAACTCCACCTCCACTGATTCCCCTGGTCCAGCCATAGCCATCCTCAACCTTGATTCACTGTTACAATCACCCCACCCAGTCTCCTTGCTTTGCCAGTTTCTTCACAGGCAGCCTCTAATTTTTTATTTTATTTTATTTTATTTTTGAGTTGGAGTCTCACTCCATCATCCAGACTGGAGTGCAGTGGCACACTCATGGCCACCCCAGCGTCGACCTGCCAAACTCAAGCAATCCTTCTGCCTCAGCCTTCCAAGTAGCCTGAATTACAGGTGTGTGCTACCACACCTGGCTAATATTTTGATTTATTGTAGAGATGAGGTCTCACCAAGTTGCCCAGGCTGTTCTCAAACCCGTGGGCTCAGGCAACCTCTCACCTCGGCCTCCCAAAGAGGCCTCCCACATCTGGTCAACCTCTAAACTTGTAATTGAAACTGAACTCTAATGGTGATAGCTCCCTCTGTCATCTGACCCCTGGTGGCCTTTACTTCCCTCTCTTGGGCCATCATTCACTGAGTTTGGGCCACCCTGGCCTCTGCCTGATCTTCACACCCACCATGCCCATGCCCACTTCAGGGCCTCATCAGTTCCATCTTCTCATGCTACAAAGATTTTCCCTAGGTGTCCTTACTGCTCAGGTGTCCCTTTGTACAGAGCTCTTTCCTGACTACTTATACCCAAATTGCCCCTCATCCTCCCATGCATCCCTTCTTTCTCTGTTTATTCTTCTACATAAAACTTATCCCCACCCAACATGCTGTGTCCTCTATTTTTATTGTTTAGTACCTGCCTTTCCTCCCTGTCTGTGAGCAACATGAAGACAGGGAATTTCATTCCTCTGTCTCCAACCAAAGCACTTCTGATGATGCTGTCTCTGTCACTGTTCTCATGTAACTCCCTCCTACACCCTCCCCCCAGTTAATCAAAATATCACTTGCTGCTTCCTTTCCACCATGATAACACCCAATCTGTGTTCATTGCTTAATAAAGGAACATCATTTGTGGCTAAACATACGAATTCATGGCTTAATTTCATGAGAGGGAAGCTACTTAAAACTTCTCTCAGCTTTCCACTGAGAAGTGTTTTCCATGAATTTGAGAGAGAATGAAGGAAAATAATATGGAAGGTCTCCAATATTGTGCAAAGGGATTTCTTTTTATTCACAAATCTCTTCCTACAGCACTCTTGAGGTGAAGGAAAACCATCTCCCTGTTTTATCGATTTTGTTTTCTAAGAAATATTTATCCAATACTCTATTTGAATATAAATATTAAATAATTTAAATTTCTCTCTAAGCATACCTTTTTATGTGATCTCAAAATATATCTATTACCTTTAAAAATGTTTTCAATGAATACATAATGAGGCCAAAAAATGATGCTTTAACTTATGTCCTATAACTGTTGGGAATATAACTAGAAAAAATATTGCTATTGAGTACTGAAAGTCTTTATTAATAAACTGAATATATTTTCAAAGTGTAATATATTAATTGCATGGAGATCAAAATATAAATTGCTCATTTATAAGATCAATATATAAAAAATGTCTGTAGAGCAATGTCTTGAGAAATGTGGTTTGATAATGTTTCAATTTGAGGAAAATATTAGGCTCTCAAGTACAACATTTCTTTCAATGCTAATGAGAATCCAAAGTTTCTATGAAGAGAAAGTCCCAATTTCTTGATGTGTTCCAGAGTCTGCTATATTCTGTAGATTTGGAGGACTTGACCATGTGATGATGGAGAGTCTCCAACCTGGGGTGGGGCTGCCCTGGATCTACTGCCCTCAGTGACCCTCAAATGGGGCTAAGGTGGGTGAATGCAGCCTGGTAGCTCAGGAGGCCTCAGTAGAGGGAAGGGAAGAGTGCTGCTTTAAGGTCCAGGCCCACTCCAAGGGAAGGGACTATCAGGGCTTGGCTCTTGGCCTCCTGGAAGGTTTGGAAAAGTTCCACGTAATAGGGTGATTTTCATGACCTCTTCTACTGTCTCCAGCATTTTTAGCATCTCTGCCACTACCTCTTCTCATTTGGAGAGTTTAATCTCTCTTCTTTCAATTCTTGAACCAAGAAAGATCATTCCTTCACTAGAATTGAGTTGGTACTCTTCACCTTTTTGTAAGTTCTATATGGCTGGATGTATTTAAAGACTCTTTTTCCAACCTGGCATTAGCTAAAGTCTCTGCATACTCCTCTTTGGCAACATTAAGCTTGTCAGTGGGTTGGCATTTCTTCTCCATCTGTGAAGCTAATGTTTCTACAAGCTGCTTTTCATGTCTTATGTGAAGTCAACTCCTAACAGACTGACCAAGTCTGAATAAAATGAGACCCACCAATAAACAAATGGGAGGCAGATAGACCACTGTCTCCCCTTGGAGGCTGTGCACAGTGAGTTGTGGACTCACGATATGGGGCAGCAGCTCCATCACCACCTTGCCCAGTTTCCCAAGGGTCAGCCCAAGGCCCAGCGCCACAGAGGACCATAGCCCCTCCATGGCATTGCAGCCTCCACAGGGCTCTGCCCAGTAACCACGGATGCCACAGCAACAACAAACACTAGAGAACGACCCAACATTCTGCTTGAAACTCAACCAGTAACTGACATCTTGGATAGGTCAATTTCATGGTTGGTGAGGGGGGACACTGTAAAATAAAATATACTTGTCTCCATTACTATTTAATGAGCATTCTTCTGTCTTTTTTTTATATTACTATAAAATTAAAATATAGTAAATTGTATAGATGTTATGTGATGGCCTTACAAACTTTTTAAAACTTTATATTCCTTACAGTATCTAACAGCCCTTTCAATATATGGGTCATCATGTCCATTAACATAGAAAACACCTCCTGTAACTTTTCAAACAATATCCCCCACTCTACCATATGCAGCCCCCCTAATATGGATCAGTTTGGCCAGTTTTATCTTTTTCTTTTTTAATAAACTTTTTATTATCATTTTATATTGATGATGTGAGGTATAATTCAGGATTAGGTACATAAGTGGTTGATACACAGATGACGTTTGGGCCTCCCATTGGTCCTCACTTAACCTGGTTTAGAATCAGGTACCCTTAAGTTTGGTCAGTTTTAAACTGTCACAAAAATTAGGTAAGTCACAATGTATACTTTCATGCCTGCCTCCTTTGCTTGAAAGTGCCTCTTCCACAGCTTTTCAATCTCTGGGTATGTGGAAATCCTAGGCAGGTCATGGAAAAAGGCAAATTGGTCTATGAGTGAGTTCTTTTGATAGCCTCAGATTAAATATCCAGGTCTAAATGTACTATAGTTCAGATTATTTTCTCTGAAATGGAATGGGGAAACTTTCTTTTTAGTATATATATTCTTTAATGTATTCTTTAATTTCTTCGTATACAAATTCTTTAATTTATTCTTTAATTTGATTCATAAAAATTGATCTAGTTTTTTTCTAGGAAATGTTTAAATAATATTAGATTCACATTCAATTTGCTAAGTAAAATAACTTTCATTTACTTGCTATTTTAGCCCTCAAGCTACATATCATTATATTATTTAGTCATTTTAGACTAAAACTCTACTAATTCAATTTCATACTCTTATTCATCAGGGATGAAATAAGTTCTAAGTCTAAATTTTTATTCAACATATTGTTTGCTTCTTTTATGTTTGTAAAACAATTATAACTATTATTTTTAAAGTGCCTTCTAGTAGAGTAGGTAATTTGAAAGCATATATACATAAAGTAGTTTTAAATTCTTCAGCTGTAAATGAGGGTTTTTTTTAAAAAACTAAAAATATATCTTAGAAATAGAGTTTAATCTCACATTTCTACAAAATATCTAACAGTATTTTCTAAAGAACTCCTTATCCCAGTTTAAATTTTACAAATTTCTAATTAAAGACATCAGTACTTGAGTTCTTGTTAAGAAATTTCAAATTAGAGGACAGGGATGAGGCTGAAATCACATTAAAAAAATAAGAAAATTAAAGCAATCATGATGTTGATTTAATCATCCTGATTCCTTAAATATATAATTTCTAAGAGTTAGGCAAGAATACATGTAGCGGCATGACACTGCATTTGTCAAAACCCATAGAATTTTGCGCCACAAAGAGTATACTTAATGTATGTACATTTTTTTAAAAAAAAATCATTTTGGAGGTTATGGGGTTTCCAAATGGAATGCAGAGTGACAAAAGAACCGAGCTAGATTACAAATGTATGAAACAACCTCACTGAAGCAGGTGAAGTAAAAGGGAGCTAACTTTAGTAATTTTGGAAATAAGTCCATAAAACTAAGGCAAACAGAAGTGGACATACACACTGTACTTGAAAAGCTGTTTCCCATGGAGCCATGGGTTAACAATTCTACCTTTTATGTGTCTATTAGAGTTGAACAATTAAGAAACAAATGGTAGATGGTGAGAGTCAAGTTTCTCATTGTTAGGGTGAGAGGTTACAGAGAAGCAAGGGGAAAGAAGCTCTGAGAGTCCATGTGATGATGGACTAGAGTTGAAGACATCAGTATGAGCTAGAATTTAGATTAGTATAGGTACAGATAGTTACAAAGAAAAATATTTATAGATATGTGTATATACACAGGTTAGCATATACAAAATATTTTCTTGCTGTGTCACCTGAGGGCCCAGACAGTAGCAATGACCATATCTAACATCTATAGTTTAATTTCTAATACTATTCTCTAATAAAAAGAACCAGGAATTTCGGGGAGGGGGAAATGGCTAATTCTAGGACTATGGTCAGAAAATATATAAGATAATCCTGGAACATCTTGTAGTGCCAGAATGATAGCAGTACATCAAAGGAATACAGGAGCCAAATGAAACACCTCCCATCGGCCAAAACTGGAGCAATTTGGGCAACAAAACAAAGTAGTAATGGATTATAATCCAAAGTGTAAAATAATTATCCATGCATCCACACTGATATAAATTATTGAGTACATCAAATATTTACTCAAAAAATTATTGAGTAAATCTATAAATGAGAGATAATAGACAAATCTTCCCCACAGAAGAATTCCAAATAATTTATGTAGTTATTTCTTCTCAAGGGGATGGAGTATAACTCCTCACTCCTTAAGGGTGAGTTGCATGTAGTGACTTCTTTTCAAAAAGTATAGGATAGAAAGGGGAAAATGAGTAAGTTTATAGCAGAAAATCTGACAAACCCTACCAGGTGATCAAGTTAATATCAGTTGTTATAAATCATGGTGATAATATGTAGTCATGATATGATGTGATGAAACCTCTCTGGTCTTCTTCCCCAAAACCTATAAGCCCAGTCTTATCATGAGAAAAACGTCAAGCAAATCCCAATTGAGAAACATCCTATGAAATATACCTCTTTGGTCTTCCAAAGTCATCCAAAACAAGGAAAGTCCAAGATACTGTCACAGCCGAAACAGGAGATGTGACAATTGATCTAATGTGATATCCCGAATAGCATTCTGGAACAGAAAAAAAAAGGATATTATCCAAAATGACATTAAGTAAAACTAAGGAACTCGAGTGTATTAGCGTTCTTGAGCTACCATAACAAAATACTATAGACTGGGTGGCATAAACAACAGAAGTTTACATTCATGTTCTCACAGTTCTGGAGATAGTAAGTTCTAAGATCAAGTTTCCAGCTAATTCAGTTTCTGGTGAGTGCTGTCTTCCTAATTGCAGAAGTTTGCCTTCTCACTGTATGCTCACTTTGCCTTTCTGTGGTGCATGTGTGTCTCAGGGAGGTAGAAAACATGAGTTCTAGTTTCTCTTTCTCTTCTTGTGAGTACATTAATTACTTAACTAATGTTATTGAAAGGTCAAGTAGGATGAATACTAGGAAGCAAGAGATTAGGTATGTGGATGCTTTTGATGCCCCTGACAAGGGTGTTTTTAGTGGAGTAGTGCCAGTGAACTTTTGTTTGGACTGGGTTGAGATGTCTGGCATAAGTGCTTTGGTGAAGTATAAGCAAAGTAGCATGGGATCATGATGGATGTGATAATTCAGCTTCAGGAATTTACGAAAATCATCCCAATTATTTTGTAGGTTATAAAGATGAAGTGAGATGATGTATATGAAAGTACAACATAAAGATGAAATAGTATTAAATGGCTTCTGGACTAAATGTAATCATTTCTAAGTGTCCTATTTAAGAGCTTTTTCAGCCATTCACTACTCGAAAAACACAAAGAAAAGAAAAAGGAAGGAAGGAAGGGAGGGAGGGAGAGGGAGAATGGAAGGGAGGGAGAAAATGAGTATATTTATTGACATATAAAGAACGTTTTAAAATAAGAATGGCACTATCACCCAACCTCCTGCCCTTTCCACTTGGGAAATACGTGAATTGCAAAAGACCAACATAAATTCTTCTTACTGAACCATAACTCATGGATTCCAAGGGGAAACTGGCATGGATATTACACTAAAGCTGGCAGCCCCAAGCTACATGCTTCCTTTCTCCCCAGCCTAACAACTCTTATCCATTAGAGCAGGAAGGCAAAATGCTTCCCACTTCTCACTGGCTTATTTCATTTCATGGCATAAAGAAAGAAATGAGAGTCTCATTGTTATTGGTTACACTGTGTGTCCAGTCCATTATTTGGTAACAGAGGAGTGTTCAAATCTTGTATATCTAGCCTAGGTTTATGTGAATTATCTCATACCTCAATTCCCTGGCTCAAATGGAATAGATGAAAGGCTAGATAGAAGTCTACATTCCTGTACTTTTCATTATCTGGAAACTTTGATGGTTGTGTAGACTCCAACATAGAACTTTGTTACCAATGAATATACCTGGGGAAAAAAAAAAAAAATATATATATATATATATAATTATTCTGTTCCCTGTCATTTTTATACTCAACCAAAATTTCTGATATCAAGCCCCACAACATGACTCAAATTGTAAGTCTTTGCTATGGGAAAAGCTGAACTTAAAATTTTGAGAATTAGAACATAACACAGAATTTCTGTTTGATGGAAGTGGTTCAAAATCTGCACTGCTGAACAGCAAATGAAACAGTTATTTTTTTGTGGGGGGTGGAGTCTCACTCTGTTGCTCAGGCTGGAGGGCAGTGGCGTGCCCACGGCCACTGCAGCCTTGACCCACTGGGCTCAGGCAATCCTTCCACCTCAGCCTTCCAAGTAACTGGAGCTACAGGCATGTGCCATCATGCCCAGCTAATTTTTCTTGATTTATTGTAGAGATGAGGTCTTGCCAGGTTGCCCAGGCTGGTCTTGAACTCATGGTCTCAGGCAGTTCTCTCACCTTGGCCTCCAAAGTGCTTGGATTATATGTGAGAGCCCAGCCCAAATGAAACAATTAACAAAATGAAAAGGCAATTTTGACATGATCCTATATACAGAAAATCACTAAGAATCTACCAAAAAGCTACTAGAGCTAATAAATTAATTTAGCAATGTTGCATATTTCAGCAACACTCAATAATCAGTTGCATTTCTTACACCAGTATAAATAATCTGAAAAGGAAATTAAGAAGGCAATTCCATTTACAATAACATAAAAATACAGGCCTGCTCACTCTTGTAGTCCCAGCATTTTGGAATGCCAGGGGGAGAGTTTCATTTGATGCCAGGATTTTGAGACAAGCCAGGACAACCTAGGGAGACCCTGTCTCTACATTTTAAAGAATAGCCAAGCATGGTGGTACGTGCCTATAGTCTAGCTACTTAGGAACTACTTAGTTACTCAGGCTGAGGCAGAAGGATGGCTTGAGCCCAGGAGTTCGAGGCTGCAGTGAGCCATGATCATGCCACTGCACTCCAGCCCGAGTGACAGAATGAGATTTTGTCTCAAAAAACAAATCAAATCAAATACAATCAGCCCTCCATATCTGTGAACTCAACATCCGTGAATTCAACCAACTGCAAATTGAAAATATTTAAAAAATTAATCCATATTAAACTATAACTAGCCATTCACATTGTATTAAGTATTGTCTGTAATCTAGAGAGGATTTAGAATATACAGGAAGGTGTGCATAGGTTATATGCAAATATTAGGGCATCTTATATCAGGGACTTGAGTATGTATAGATTTTTGTATGTTCAAGGAACCCTGAAAGCAATTATCCACAGATATAATGGACAACTGTATTTAGGAATAAACCTAATCAATCAAGTGAAATACTTGTACACTGAAAACTACAAAACACTGCTGAAAGAAATTAAAGACATCAAGAAATGGAAAGACATCCTGTGTTCATGGATTGGAAGACTTAATATCATTAAGATGTCAATACTACCCAAAGCAATCTACAAATTAACATAATTCTTATCAAAATCTCACTGATTCTTTTTTTTTTTTTTCAGAAATGGTAAAGTTCATCTTCAAACTCATATGGAATGCCAAGGGTCTCCAAGTAACTAAAACAATCTTGAAAAAGACCAAGTTGGAGGACAAGTGTTACTTTAAGGTCAGATGCTAGTCTTTTATATTTGTCTCATCTGATCATTTTTTTCTTTTATCTCTTTTCTTCATTGTCTTGTATTAATTGGGTATTTTTATTATTCCATTTTATCTCTTGTTGGATTATTAGCACTAACTCTTTCTGTTAATGTTTTGATTGTTTTAAGATTTTGTTATATAAAACTTGGCACAAATGATATTCCAATTAATATACTATATAAAAAACTTATAGAAGTATATTTCCATTTCTACCTCTCTGCCTTTATGCTATTTTTGTCATATAGTATATGTTTTTAAAAAAACATTTTATCTTGAAATAATTAGAGAGTGACTGGAGGTTGCAAAGTATATACACACACACAACACACACACACACACACACACACACAAATATACAAATATACTTTGTATATCTCTCTCTCTCTTTCGTTAATATTTGACAGGGAATTGTTGTATCAAAGTTCACGAGGAGATATTGGACTGTAGTTTTCTTTTCTTGTAAAATACTTGTCTGGTTTTTGTACCAGGATAATACTTGCTACATGAAATAGTTGTCAAGTATGTTCTTCTCTTACCTTTTTTGGAAAAAGCATACAAAATTGGCATTATTTCTTCCTTGAATGTTCATTAGAATTCATTACTGAAGCCATCTTTTCCTAGAGGTTGTGTGTGTGTGTGTGTGTGTGTGTGTTTAAAATTCTTCTCTGAATTCAATTACTTTAATAAGTATAGGACAATTCAAGTTATTATTACCACTTGTGTGATCTAGGTGGTTTGTCTTTTTCAAGTAATTTGCTCATTTCATCTAAGCTGTCAAGTGTATTGGCATAGTTTATAATATTTCTTTCTTATTCTTTTATTATTTATAGAGATATCCACTATTACAAACTTTTTTTTTTTAGTTGGAGTCTCACTCTGTTGCCCAGGCTGGAGTACAGTGGCATGGTCATGGTCACCCCAGCATTGACCTGCTGAGCTTCAGCGATCCTTCCGCCTCAGCCTTCCAAGTAGCCAGAACTAATAGACGCACGTTACCACACCCAACTAATTTTTGATATATTGTAGAGATGAGGTCTCACCAAGTTGCCCAGGCTGGTTTTTTTTTGTTTTGTTTTGTTTTCGAGTTGAAGTCTCACTCTGTCGCCCAGACTGGAGTGCAATAGCCACTCCTGGCCACTGTAGCCTCGACCTGCTGGGCTCCGGCGATCCTTCCGCCTCAGCCTTCCGAGTAGCCGGAATTACAGGCATGTGCTACAATGCCCGGCTGATTTTTTAATTTATTGTAGAGATGAGGTCTCGCCAAGTTGCCCAGGCAGGTCCCCAGGCTGGTTTTGAACCCACGGGCTCAAGCAATCCACTAGCCTTGGCCTCCTAAAGTGCTAGGATTACAGGCTGAGCCACTGAGCCCGGTCTCAATCTTAATGTTAATAATTTTTGTTGTCTCTATTTCTTCCTTCCTAGCCTAGCTAGAGTTTTATAAATTTTATTAAATGTATTAAATTTTCAAAGAACAAATTTTTAGTCTTGATTTTTCTGCAGATTTTTCTCTTTTAATTCACCCATTTCTGATCTTTATTATTTCCATCCTCCAGCTTGTTTTAAATTTAGTTTGCTCTTCTTTTTCTAGTTTCTTAAGTTTTTGTCATATTTTTAGTTTTTAGTTTTAGTTTTTTAGTTTTTCTAGTTTCTTAAGTTTTTGTCATTGATTATGTCACCTTTTCTAGTAATATAAGCATTTAATGGTATAATTTTTCCTTTTAGCAGTGCTTTGTCTAAATTCTACAACCTTTGATGTCCTGTGGATTGTTTTTGCACATTTTTTCAAATTTAAAATCGAGTTGCTTGCTTCTTATAATGAATTGTAAGAGTTCTCTATATATTCTGAAAAAAAATAAATGATAAATATATGTATTGCAAATTTTTTCTAGTCTCTGGTTTTCCTCTTTTTAGTGGTGTCTTTCAAAGACAGGAAGTTTTAAATTTTGATAAAGTTTATTATAATTATAAAAATTTACACTTAGTGTTTTTGTGTTGTAAGAAATGTTTGTTCTAAGTTCATAAAGATTTTCTCCTTTTTTGTTTTAGAAGTTTTAAAGCCTTTCAACTTTTAGGTTTAGTTCTATGACATTTTATTTTAAAAAATTAGGCCAGGCTTGGTGGTTTACCCTATAATCCCAGCACTTTGGAAGGCCGAGGCGAGTGGATTGCCTGAGCCCGCGGTTTGAGACCAGTCTAGGCAACTTGGCAAGACCTCATCTCTACAATAAATCAAAAATTAGGTTGGTGTGGTAGCATGTGCCTGTAGTTCTGGCTACTTGGAGGGCTGAGGTGGAAGGATCACAGGCACCCAGCAGGTCTACACCAGGGTGGCCGTGGGTGTGCCACTGTACTCCAGCCTGGGCAACAGAGTAAGACTCCAACTCAAAAAAAAAAAAAAATTAACTGGTGAAAATATATGTAACATAAAATCTATCATCTTAACCATTTTTAAGAGTATAATGTGGCAGCATTAAGTACATTCACATTGTTGGTTGAGTAATCTTTTGCACAACAATGTAACCTTTTTTCATCTTGCTAAATGGAAATTATATGTACCTTTTCTGCTGTAATGAGGCTACTCAAATAAATACCAGGAATGAAGATCACACCAAATACATACAAATTATTCCCAATTAGAGTCCCAAGTGATATTAAATTTTTTTAAATGAGTTTTTCTTTTTTTGTTTTATCCTCTCTTTATGCCCATCAACCAAATTCATGCCAGAACAGTTCTTGAAATGATGTAGGGCAGCAGATAGGTTTGCAAAGTTCTTCCTCATATTTTTGTCTTTTCAGAAAGCAAGAGCAATCTTTTGTTTTTTACAATTTTAAACAGTTTTAATTTTAAGTTCAGTGGCACTAAGGACACTTACATTGCTGTGCATATAATACCATTGTGCAGTCATCACCACCAGCCACCTCTAGAAAATTCTCAGCTTCCCAAAGTAAAATTTTATGCCCATTAAACAATAACTCAGACTAGGTGCAGTGGTTTACACCTGCAATCTCAACACTTTGGGAGGCTGAGGAGGGAGAATCACTTGAACCCAGGAGTTTAAAACCAGCCTGGACAACATAGCTAGACCTCGTCTCTACAAAAAAAAAAAAAAATACAGGCAGGGTGGAGCATGACTGTAGCTTCAGGCTGTGATGGAGAGATAACCAGATCCTGGGAGGTCAAAGTTGCAGTGAACCATGATCGTGCCACTGCACTCCAGCATGGGTAATATAATGAGGTCCTGACTGGAAAAAAAAAAAATACCACCATTCTGGTTACCTCTATAAATTTGACTACACTAGGTAACTTATGGAAGTGGAACAATATTTGTTCCTTTGTGACTGGCTTATTTTCTTGGGTATAATGTATTCAAGGTTCATTCATGTTGAGTATGTATCATGATTTTCTTTCTTTTGAAGGTTGAATAATACTCCATTGTGTATATATAGCATATTTTGATTATTCATTCATCTATCAATGGATGATTGGATTGCTTCCACCTTTAGCTATTATGAATAATGCTGCTGTGTGAACATGGCTATTCAGATATTTATTTAAGTTTCTAACCCAGCCAGGGTGGTTATTATTAAAAATACACCATAATATTCAAGTAAAGTCTAATCTGCGCCTTCTAGGACCAGGGACTCGGGTATCCACTGGGAATTGGGACTGCTCTCTTTTAAGACTGCTAGGTGGTGAGGCAGTGGGACAAGGGCAAGTAAAAATTTCACAAAGCTTTCTTTCAATTTTTAGTTGCCTGTTTCAGTGTTTGCTTTGTTGCTGTAAGCCTGTGACTGTTTTCCATAGTTCTGATAAAGATGTTTTGACAGTTTCTACTTCTAGAAATGAGTGATATGTTGTTGTCAGTAGAACCCAAAAGTACTAAGAAATATTGAACTTAATGTCCTTAATGTATGTATTCAATGAATCTCCTTGAAAGAGGATGTCCTCAATGTAATATCATACCTGTATTCCTAGAGAAGGTTGATATTGCTCAGATCTTGTCTGTAAAGGTTCTGTGTGATGACAAAACTATGAAGGTCTCTCATAGTCTAGAAAGCTGTATTGTGTCCCTTCAGAGGTGGAGGCAAACTGCAGCTGAGAGGCTGTTGAATGAACACTAAACAGAACATGTTAACCAAATTCATAAGACCAAAATACTGATGAGTTGATTGAATAAAATCAGCAATTTAAATAATATTAGCTATTGAGTAAGTGGCCCCTGATGAATGGGATCACAGCTTCACCCATTATAAAAGTACAGAAAAGCACAGAATTTTCAGACCATATAAATCGACCACAAAACCTAAAAAACAAAGCAGCCTCTTAATAGCAATATGACAGGAACACACCCCTAAATATCAATAATTAACTTAAATGTGAACAGACAGCGTGGCACTCAAAGGTATAGAGTGGCAGATTGGATCAAGAAACATGATCCATCCTTCTGTCTTCAGGAAACCCATCTCACTGCAAATGATTCCCACAGGCTCAAGGTAAAGGGATGGAGAAAGATCTTCCAGGTAATAGAAAACAAAAAAAGAGCAGTAGAGGTTACTTTTATATCAGACAACACAACTTTAAACCAATAAGCATTAAAAGGCATACTGCATACTGATCTTGAATATATATGCACCTAACATAGGAACACACAGATTTATAAAACAATTGCTAATTAAACTAAGAGAGGGCACAGACAGCCATACAATTATAGTCAGAGATTTAATACTTCACTAACAATCTTAGGCAGACCATAAGGCAAAAAAACTAACAAAGAAATCTGGAATCTTAACTTGACACTCCACCAATTGGACCTAATAGACATCTACAGAACACATCACCCAACAACCCCTAAATATACATTCTTATCAGCACATGGAATATATTCCAAGATTGACCACATTCTCAGGCATAAATCAAGCATGAACAAATATTAAAGGTTAAAAATCACATCAAGCATCTTCTCAGACCACAGTGCTATAAAAAAATATATAATCACCAATTGGAACCCCTCTAAAACATACAAATACATGGAATTTAAAAAACGTGCTTCTGAATGACTTTAGATTAACACAGAAATCAAGACAGAATAAAAAGATTCCTAGAAACAAATGAAAACAAAGACCTAATACACCAAAATGTTTGGGATACTGTAAAAATGTCTCTGAGAGGGAAATTTATAAAACTGACACGCCATATCAAGAAAATAGAGGTATCTCAAGTGAACAGCCTAACGTCACACCTAAGGGAACTGGAAAGTCAGGAGCAATCTCATCCTAGAATTAGTAGAAAAATAGAAATAATTAAAATAAAATCACAGTTGAATGAAATAGAGACCAAATAATCATACAAAGGATCAACAAGAGGAAAAGCTGGTTCAGTGCAGTGAAACAATAAATAAGATTGACAGACTCGTGGCCAAATTAAGAGAGAGACAGACAGAGAATCCAAATAAACACAATTATAAATGAAAAAGGCAATGTTATAACTGATTCTGAAGAAATAGAAAAGATTATCAGAGACTACTACTAACAACTGTATATGAATAAGCTGGAAAATATAGAGGAAATGGAGGAATTCCTGGCATCATATAAGCTCCCAAGATTTAAATAAGAAGAAATTGAAACCCAAAACAGATCAATAACAATCCTAAAAATCAACTCAGTAATAAGAAACCTCTTCACCAAAAAAAAAAAAAAAGCCATGTGCCAAATGGTTTCTCAGCTGAATTCTACAAGACATATGAGAAAGAGCTGATACCAACCCTACTGAAAGTACTCCAGGTAATTGAAAAGAAAGGAATTCTCCCTAGCTCATTCTATGAAGCCAACGTCATCCTGATAATCAAAAATGGCAACAAGGAAAGAAAACTACAGGCCAGGGTTAGGGTTAGGGTTAGGGAAAAAAAAAAAAAAGAAAACTACAGGTCAATTTCCTTGATAAACACAGATGCAAAAATTCTCAACAAGATTCTAGCAAATCACATCTGATAGCGCATTTAAAGAATCATCCATGGGCAACCCAGATGCCCATCAAAAGTGGACTGGATAAAGAAAATGTGGTACATGATGGAATGCTATGCAGCCATAAAGAAGAACAAAATCATGTCCTATCAGCAACATGGATGCAGCTGGAGACCAAGTGAACTTCATTTCTATGATGCAAGGCTGGTTCAACATACATATTGATAAATGTAATCCATTGCATAAACTGGTGTAAAACCAAGAACCATATGATTATCTCATTAGACACGAAAAAGCATTCAATAAAATCCAACATCTCTTCTTGAGTAAAGCCCTCAAATACCTAGGCATGCCTCAAAATCATAAGAGCCATCTATGGCAGACCTGTAGCCAACATTATACTTAATGGACAGAATATGAAAGCATTCCTCCTAAGAACTGGAACAAGACAAGGATGCCCATAGCAAGAACATGAACAGGCACTTCTCAGAGGAAGTCATCCAGATCACCAACAAGCATATGAAAAAATGCTCAGCTTCACTAATCATCAGAGAAATGCAAATCACAACTACAGTGAGATATCACCTAACACCAGTCAGGGTGGCTATTATTAAAAAGTCAAAAAACAGCAGGGATTGCTGAGGCTGCAGAGAACAGGGAATGCTTCTACACTGTTGGTGGAAATGTAAGCTAGATCAAATTTTGTGGAAAGCAGTGTGGCATTTTCTCAAAGAACTAAAAATTGACCTTCCATACAAATCAGCAATCCCACTTCTTGGAATATACCCAGAGGAACATAAATTTCTCTACCGAAAAGATACCTGCACACATATGTTCATTGCAGCACTATTCACTATAGCAAAAACATGGAACCAACAACCCAGATGCCCATCAAAAGTGGACTGGATAAAGAAAATGTGGTACATGATGGAATGCTATGCAGCCATAAACAAGAACAAAATCATGTCCTATCAGTAACATGGATGCAGCTGGAGACCATCATTCTAAGTGAACTATCATAGCAGCAAAATCTAAATACCATATGTTCTCACTCATAAGCAGGCCTTATACTTTGGATATGCCAACACAAAGATGGGAACAAGTGACATTGAGTACTACTAACTGGGGGGAAAAGACAGGTAGGATGAGAGCACATAATCTCCTATGGGTATCATTTTTACTACCAGGGAAGAAACCCAAACCTCACCTGAATACAATTTACTTATGTAGCAAATCCTCACATGAACCCCCAAACTCTAACAACAACAACAACAACAAAAACTCTGGAACAAGGCAAGCATTCAGTAATTCAGTTCCCCTCTTCATTCTTTCTCCCAGCCAGCAGGGAGTGAGGCAGGTGGGGATGGAGGGCTCCCATTTGCCCTTCCTGGCCTCTGCTGGACTGGCTGTAAGACTTGCAGTCAAGGAATGGGTAGACCAGATCCAGTCTAAGTCCTTAGAGTGTTAACATTTACTTTATTAAGTTTTTAGTCAGTGGGAGAGATACCTGACCACATCTCAGGAACTGTTATTACTTTATGTCAAATTTCCTTTTTCTCTTTCATTGTCTCAATCTGGTTATATGAACGAATTTGAGTTCAGAGGAAGGAATTGACTGGGAATCCAGTAAATTTAGTGTAGTGCTGGCTTTGCCACTGACTGGTTATGTGGACTTGAACAGACTTGTCTTTTCAACTGTTATATGAAAGTGTGACATTAATCAGCTCAGGAGTGGAAAACTGGTTTCATCTAACATGAGTCCTCCAATAAAGTGCTGTTTTGAAGGAGATGCTGAGGTGGTCTAGAGCCTAAGATCTTAACTGTTACACCACATTGCCTCATTCTAATAGTAGTGGGTTTAAGGTTTGCATTTAATCTAAAAATCTTTTGATCATATCTCCATGCAGACTAAATAAAATAAAGGTGCCATATAATTTTAGAATTGTTAGAAATCTAATCAAAATATCACAGCAGGAACAAACAAAAGAAATCACTGAGCAGCTTTGCGACTCCCTGTTAGGCCATTAGCTAGTGTTTCTACTAAGTAAATGCCACAAACATCTCAATTTTGTAAAGTTGGAGGTATTCTCTTAATGCAATTGTAAAGTTAAGTAATTTCTAGGCATTCCACAAGACCATCAGAATACCTACGATCAAGCATTGTACGTGTCACTATATCTGCATTAAAAAGTGATCTTTTAAAATAAAAACTAAAAATAGAAGTTATAAGCTTGAGTTTTGAGCTCCACTTTAGATGTTTCTAACCAAAATTGGTTACTCTTAGTTTATTAGTAACAGCTCATTGGTTCCCTAATGTAATGTACATGATAAAAATCTCTAAAGTCTCAAAACGCAATAGCTGTGGTTACATGGATGTAGATTGTGTCTAGTCCTCTTCCTTCCTTTTATTTCCAGCCTCAAAAATGTGGTATTCTGGCCATTCTTCCTCCTTGCTTATCCCCTGCCCCATGTCTCTCTCGCTGTCTCTGTTATCAGTGTTATCAAGGAGCTCTTGCTGCTCGTTCCAACAGCCTTTTCTTAATCCTAACTTTCAATGTTCTTCCTACAAACGCTCCTTTCCTGCTTTTATATAATACCTATAATACTTATGTCTTTGGTCGTCATCTGTACTCTATTTCACTCTTTCTCTTTCAAACCTCAAGTATGTCCAAAGCAAAATCATTGTTCTCATCTCTGCCTCCGGGGGAACTCTTCCATTCTTACAGATTTCTGTGTTAGTATTACAGGAATAACTCCCAGAGCTCTAGCTCCCACTATGACCACTCAACTGTACCTTAGTTCGCTCTTCCATGTGCTCATTGGGACGCAGCCACTCAGCCATCTATCATCACCACAAACTCAAAGCAACCATGATGGCACACACCTTATTCTTGTCACCACTTCTGTCAGAAGTAATACTTCTTGCAGGAAGAAATCATGTAAATTCTTCCCACATTTGCAATCCATGTGTCTTCTCTCTCATCATGAAATCATCTTTATTCAGAATGTTTCTGTAAGTCTCTTTGTTATTACCATTAATGCACCCTTGCCATCATACCTCCTGCTGTCTCTAGACAGTGGAATAAGTCTAGAAGTTGGGGAAAATGCCTCAGCTGGAATATCTGGGAATTGTCGGCATATAGATGGCACTGCAAGTCACAAAAGTGGATGAGATTGCCAAAGGAGTTAGTACAGCTAAGAAAAGGATCAAGGACTGAGCTCACTCCACTCAACACTTTAAAATCGAAGACTCAAAGATGAGCCAATTGGAAACACGAGAGAAGCAGTTTGGGGAAAATTTAAAAAATGAGGAGAGTGTTTTATCTTGGAATCCACATCAGGCAAGTATTTCAAGAAGTGAAGAGTCATCAATTATATTATATTATGCTATATTATATGCTGCTGAAAGATTAAGTAAAATATTTACAGTTTTCCATTGGATTTAACACTTGAAAGTAACTGGTGACTTTGATGAGAACAATTCTGACAGTGTTAGGGATAGCAAGTAGGTTCAAGAGTGAGTAGGAAAGATGAAGAACATTCTTTTTTACTTCTGATAAAATTTTTTGAGGTTGATTTACAAATAATAAAATGCATTAACGTGATAACTCTAATTTTAATAAATGTATACTATGTAATTACTACCTCAATCGATACGAAGAACATAGCTATCACACCAAAGAATTCACTTTGTCCCATTCTAGAGAATCTCCTTCTCTAATCCCTATGCCCTTGGTGCCAGCTTTGGTCACTATAGATCTGACATCCTTTCTAGAGTTTCTTGTAAATAGAATCATATGGAACATACTCTTTTGAGTCTGATTTCTATAACTTAGTATAATGTTTTTGAGATCCACCCATACTGTTGCATGTATCTACAGTTTACTTTTGGTATTAAGTCATTTTCCAATTTGTTTATTCATTAACTTGTTGATGGACATTTGGGTTGTTTCCAATTATTGGGTTTTATGTATAGACCTGCTATGAACATTTGTGTAATAATTGTGTGAACACAAATTTTCACTTTTCTTGGGTAAATACTGAAAAGTAGAATTGTTGAGTCAATTTTAACTTTTTAAAAACTGCCAACTTGTTTCCCAAAGGTATTGCACTAGCTTATATTCTCACTAAATATATCAGCATTCCAGTCATTCCATATCCTTGGCAACTTAGGTTATTTTCAGCCATTTAAATTTTAGCCATTCTAGTGAGTGGATAGTGGTATCTCATTGTGATTTTAATTTGCATTTCCTTTTCTTTTTTTTTTTTCCTTTGCCATCCATATTTTTTGACAAAATATCTGTTCAAATCTTTTGCCCAGTTTAAATCTTTTTTCTTTCCCAAGTGATCTTTATGTGTTCTGGATAAAAGTCTTTTATCAGATATATGCTTTGCAAATATTTTCCCCAGACTGTGGCTTGCCTTTTTATTTTCTTACATCTTTTTGTTGTTATTATTGGCACTTCAGTCATTTTAAAGTGCGCACTTCAGTGGCATTAATTACATTCATGTTAGGCAACCATTGCCACTATCTGTTTCCAAAGTTTTTCGTCAGCCCGTACAAAACTCTGTAACCATTAGTGATAGCTCCCCACTTCCATTCCCCCAAGTCCCTAAGAGTCTCTAGTCTACTTTCTGTCTGGATGAATTTTCCTATTCAAGATATTTCAATAAGTGGAATCATACAATATTTGTCTTTTTGTGTCTGGTTTTTTTTCACTTAGCATAATGTCTCCACATTGTAGCATGTATCAGAAGTTAATTCCTATTTTTTCTTTCTTTTTTTTTTAGTTGGAATCTCACTCCATCGCCCAGGCTGGAGTACAGTGGCATGCTTATGGCCACCCCAGCATGGACCTGCTGAGCTCAGGCAATCTTTCTGCCTCAGCCTTCCAAGTAGCCGAAACTACATGTGCACGCTACCACACAGCTAATTTTTTGATTTGTTTTAGAGATGAGGTCTCGCCAAGTTGCCCAGGCAGATCTTGAACCCGTGGGCTTAGGCAATCCTATCACCTCGGTCTCCCAAAGTGTTGGGATTCCAGCTTGAGCCACTGCGCCCAAACTTCATTTCTTTTTTGGCTAAATAATCTTCCATTGTCTGTATATACCACTTATGTTTATCCATTTATCAATGGACAGTTGAGATACTGCCACCTTATGGCTATTGTGAATAATACTGCAATGAATATTGGCATATAAGTATCTATCCAAGTCTCTACTTTCAATGCTTTAGGATATACACCTAAAAGTAGAATTGCTGAGTCATATGGTAGTTAGATGTCTGGCTCTTTGAGGAACTGCCAAACTATTTTTCATAATGCCTGCACAACTAAAAATGTATGAGGCTTCCAGTTTCTCTTAATCTTTGTTAACACTTATTTTTCACTTTATAAAAAAACTGGCTAGGTGCAGTGGCTCACACCTATCATCTCAGCACTTTGGGAGGCTAAGGCGGGGGGATTGCTTGAGCACAGTAGTTTGAGACCAGCTTAGGCAACATAGTGAAACTTCACCGCTACAAAAATAAAAAAAGCCAGGCATGGTAGTGCACACCTGTAGTCCCAGCTACTCAGGAGGCTACTCAGTCCCAGCTACTGAGGAAGATCGCTTAGCCCAGGAGTTGAAATCACACCACTGCACTCCAGCCTGAGTGACAGAGTAAGACGCTGACTCAATAAAAAAACCCCAAAAAACAACAAAAAAACTACACACACACACACACACACACACACACACACACACAAGTGGCCTGTAGGTTTGAGACCAGTCCAGGCAACTTGGCAAGCCCTCGTTTCTACAATAAATCAAAAATTAGTTGGTCATGGTAGCGCATGCCTGTAGTTTCGGTTACGTGGAAGGCTGAGGCGGAAGGGTCACCGGAGCCCAGCAGGTCAACACTGGGGTGGCCGTGAGTGTGCCACTGCACTCCAGCCTGGGCAAGAATGAGACTCCCCATAAAAACAAAAAATTATAGTCATCCTAGTGTGAAGGGATATCCTATTGTGGTTTTATTTTGTATTTCCCCAAATGCTAATGATTTTATTTCAGGTGCTTGTTGGTCATGTGTGTACCAATTGGGTCATTTGTCTTAATGAGATACGTAACTTATATTTTCTTCCATTGTTTAGGTTGCCTTGTCACTTTCTTGATTAATGTCCTCTGATGCCCAAATGTTCATGAAGATATGCCCTTACATTTCTTCTAAAAGTCTTACGGTTTTAGCTCTCATAATTTAATTTTTGTATATGGTGTGAGGCATTATTATTTTGCTTGTAGAAATCCAGTTAACTGGCTTAAGACATTTTTCTTTCCCCATTGAATGGATTTGGCACCTTTGTCCAAAATCAATCGGTCACAGGTATATGGATAAGACAACTCTCCTGAGTTGTAAAAGGGAAGAAATAAAGAGATGCAACTACAGCGTGTTTGTCACTGACAGGAATGCTCCAGAAGAGAGGTGAAAATTAATAATGCAGGAGAGAACTGCATTATTAGTAGGCAAGAGGAGATGTCATCAGTAAACACGTGGAAGAATTGACCTTGGAATGCAGAGTTCATCTACAGGAACTGGCAGGAAGGTCAGTGTATCATTGTAGATGCTGATAGTAAATTATGGGGAAAAAATCAACCTAGTCAACAAATACTTATTGTTCACCTACCTTACTCTGTGCCAGACATTGTTCTAATGATATAATGGTAAATCAAAATACACAGGTTCCTGTCCTCATGGCTGCTAAGGGGCCAGTCAGTTGGCTATTGCAGGACACTGAATACTGATATTCCAGGGATAATTTTTGTCAGTAGGTAAACTTAATATAATATTGTTATCAATATGTAAAGTCCATAATATATTGACTACTGCGCAAAAAAATAGACAACCACTTCTTCTGTAAACTTAAATTAAGCAATGGATTAAATTATGGGATTTCAATCTCCTGAATAGTTTCCATTTACAAAGTGATCCATAAGCTACTTGTTTATATGCGTCTGTTTTAGAATTAGTCCTAATAAGACCATAAACCTAGAATAAGTAGTAGAATGAAAGTCAAATAAAATTATCACTATTGGCTTTTTATGGGAACTTTCAAGCCTTAAAATTTTCATATAAATCTTAATATAGTTAAAACAGTGAAGATTTAGATTACAGAAGAAAATGAATGTAAGAATTGCCATTATCAGTGAACTTGATAGTAATATTTGTCTCACACTTTCTCATAGCATTTCTGTTCCCCAAAGGTTCTAGATTAGATGATACATCACCCTCACAGCAGTGGAGTCTTGAAAATT
Source organism: Carlito syrichta (assembly GCF_000164805.1). NCBI lineage: Eukaryota > Metazoa > Chordata > Mammalia > Primates > Tarsiidae > Carlito > Carlito syrichta. Next base: position 157,016 of record NW_007252193.1, on the reverse strand, counting down.
TGCTCCCACTGATCACTCTAAAGCCACATCCACCTACCCCTAAATTCTCAGAAGAATATTGGGACATGAGAGAGATTCTAAAATGTCAGTGAAGTATCTTTACAGACTCAAAAAATCCTGGAGATACTCATTCTGTTTCTGAGCTTCTTTAAGTATATAAGGTCAGAAATATCTAAACCTTCAAGGAAATAGGAAAAAAAAAAAGACTATTGGTCTCCATTCAAGCGTCTCTCTCAAACTCTAGCAGGTAACAGAGAGGAAAAATGTTGATTCCAGGTTGAAATAAAAAGTTGACAGTGTGCGATTTTTTAAAAAGTGGTATTATAAACTGTTTATGTGGCTCAGGTCTTATCTGAGGATCTGTATCAAGGAAAGTCATAAAGTAATACTTTGCAAAAGAGTAAGACAATGTAAAATATCAGGAATTGCTGCAAAATATGCTACTATTAACATATGGCACTGACCAAATAATATATTAATAATACTAAATATATTGTAAATTTTTAGAATATAGTTTAGACAGGAAAAATTTTAACTTATTTCATTTTTAGGATTCTTGCTTTTGAAGTGTTTCACTGGAGATCAAAATGTACTGTTGCTAGGAAAATATGAAATATTTTAGTGACCATCTCCAATGTGGATTCAATCAATGCATGTCAATGTGATATACTGACATATAATGATCCATCTGTCAGACTGTATTTTGAAATAGTTAGTTTCAAGCCTAAAATTATTCAAATGTCAATGATCTTACAGTCAGCATGAGAAATAAACTCTAAACAATTCCTCCAGCTTCCAAAAAACAGATTTCTATAGTCAGAAAATTTTTTGTCTAATACATTGCAATACAAAAATCTAAAAATTCACCATATGTTAGCCTTAAGGACGTATGTCAGGAAAAACATCATGCATATATAGAAGATCGACTTCATTACTTTATTATTTATTTAAAAACCTCTTTATAAGAACAGAGTTCTGGGTAGAAATATATAATTCAATTTTATCAATTATGCCTAAGGCATAAGGAAATGAGTTAAGCCAAGTGGGTGGGCAGATGGTGGCAAACAAGATGAAACAGGGTGACATGGAGTAAATAAACACACGAGGACCTTATAGTTTCTCATGGAGCTCACAAACTAGTATAAATATAGGATTCCTTTTTTTCTTTTTACTTTTTTCAGAGACAGTTTCACTTTGTCATCTAGTCTGGAGTGCAATGGTGAAACCACAGCTCAAACTCCTGGGCTCAAGTGATTGTCCTGCCTCCTGAGCAGCTGTGAGTACAGGTGTGTGCCAATATGCTATGCTAAAAATTTTTAAAATTCTCACCTCAGAGATGCTTAAAGCATCTAAATCTAAGCTAGGAAACCCATTTAAGTGGATTAAGTAAAAAGAGTACCAGTTAGCAAGGATGTGAGAGGATATTGTAAATCTGAGAGGCTGGTGAGGTTGAAACTTTTAATACAGTGTTCTCCCCCAAGTTTTTCTGACATTTGTTGCATGCTCAAGAAAGAACTATACAGTTCTTTTAATAAGCTTTACATAAATATTATTTATGAATGTATACTTTCAAAAATACATAAACCAAAGCCAAATGAAAAAATTTTTTCTTAGGCAAGTAACAATGCTCTATCTATATCTTAAATAAAATGATATAATCCACCTTCTAGTAATGACTTAAGATAATATTCATTAAGTTAATTCTGCGTAATACAGTGAAGAAACCTCTCTCTCCCAGCACAGGGGATTAAGAATCTGTCCAGTATTATTTACGGAGTGCAAAGATAGTCTTAAAGTCCGTATTTTTCCATACTGCTTGCTTTATGTCTCTAGTATATTTTTTTCAAAGAATTGTGTTTTAGCTCCTTAAGTAAAATTTCCATCAATCAGAAATGTTTTCCCCAACTTCTTTAACCTATAAAAACCTTATGCATATATACTGACAAAACATATCAATATAGAGCCAAACATCCAACTTAAGTATTTCAGGCATTTTTATTTAATAAATAACTTCAGTAAATAGCATTGTAAAAAGTGAACTGTTAAAATTAAAAGGCACTTAAAACAAGAATGTGACTAGTATGAAACAAGACGGGCAACTCAAACAGTAAGAAGTCAATATACAGTGGTCTGTTATGGCACTAAATGAAAGTAAGACTTGCGTAAGGGACAGCTGTTACATAAGCCACAGTACAACTTCACATGTTCATTAAAAAGGCAAATTTACAACCAAAACTCCAAAGAAAAAGTACTGATAAAAAAGTCTTACCCCAAAATTGCAAACAAATACAAAGATTAGAAGATGTGATAAAAAGCACCAGGCATTAAACAAAATAAAAATAATACAATAAAAATAAGTTCAATTCAACAGGTCCCCATTCAGCAAATACTTTGTAAGTTATGGCCTTTATGTAAATAGTGCTAAACCAAGGACTTTTTAGCAGAAAATTTCCCAGTACTTTTATGTAAGGCTTGAATTTATAAAGAGAAGGCATAAAAGTTACCAAAGATTAAGTAACTCTTAAAATGGCACACAGGTTTTTAAAGCTATTTGGTTTCTCTTCCTAACTCTGAATTTTTCCCATGGCCTTTGTAGATCAACTCTTTGTATGTATTTCAAAACTATTTTACACCAGTAACTCTCAACATGTTTGTCTTTCAATATGTCATCAGTCATGTCTAACAAGCGAACAGCAAAATAATAGATTTCAAACAATTTTCAACTAGCTAGCAGGACATTTTACTTTGGATTCCGCATAACTGAAAACTGATGTATCTGTAAAGCTAAAAATCAGTTTTGATATATGATTAATAGAAACTGTCATCATGCGCATTACTATTGCCCTTTCAACCACTGTAGAAATATCACTTGACCCAATAAGAGCATGATTTCAATAGTCCAGGAAGAAAAGGTCAAAAAGGCACAATGTGACCTTAGCTGACAAGGATAAGTATCCTGTCTCAAGTCTTTTGTCAGTCCCTGGCACGGATTATAACATTATCTTCAAAATAATAAAAAATTTTAAAAATTATACATACTGTACATTTTAAAACTTGCCCATGAGTAAAACCATGGCAATATTGCCCTAAAGCTACCTAACTGTGACTATGAAAACTGCTACTTTGCATTCAGTGTTGTGAAATCTGCACAGGTAGTACTCATTTTCCCTCATACTTCGGATTGACCACAGTTGTCACGGCACTCTTATAAATAGGATTTTCACCCTAAAAAGAAAAAGAGAAAAATTATTACTAAAATCATGTATTGTTTTACAAATCAAGATCGAAAGTTACAGTCATTTTTGAAAGTCACTTCTATTTTATCTGTCCAGATAGCACAACTGTATTAAAGGCATTAGTTAATAATGGCTTATATAAAAATGAAAGCTTTGCTCTACAAGGCTAATGATGTCCCTGTTACCTGGCACTAGTACATCCTTGACTCCTTCCTTCATTAGAGAGTTGATTTAAGAAAGTCCTCCAGGGCAGGGAATGTGTTATCATGAATTCTCTCTTCTGAACTGGTTAGTGATGCCTGTCTTATGGAAGTATGAACTCTGCTGCCATCAATGGCTTAATTCTTATCCTTTACTGTGCAGAAAAAGTGCTTGACAACGCGTGGCTTTCATGCTGTGAGTGAGGGGTACTTTCACAGAAGTTACCCATGCAGTTTTCAGGAAAAGCATGCTATGGCTCCCTCAAGTCACACTGCAAATTTGCTTGGAATGTTAACTAAAATCCCATTCTTCACAAAGTAGCTGTTATTCTCAACAACATAATGGTAAAATGTTTTACTGCCATGCTTTGCTTTATTAAAGAATACTGAAATCAAGTGTGGAAAGTGCACTCCAACCCATAAACGCAAGAGACCTTTCAAGATCCAAAAATACACTGACAGTGATATTTCAAGTAGAAAAATAACACACAATCCTATATAGCATTTTATTTAAAAATTATTTTATGCCAAGTGCTACGTTTAAAGATCTGCTATAGTATTCTTTTACTCCTGTTGTTGTAAATTGAAAGTAGACTTGACGGCAAAGTGAGAAATGTGGCCAAACTAACCTTTATCAGAGGAAACTGTGGCTAAGTAGAAAGCAAAAATACCTGTTAACTACTAGGGTAATACTTTTTTTAGGCAAAAATTATGATTTTGCAATGTTTAGTTTTATCTCACTACAGAACCATTTTCAGGTGATTTTGAAAACATACATTTATAAAAAGCATCAAAAAGTGGTTTTTAAAAAAAATTTTATACATACTTCACTGCAGATTATATTTGGATCTGGCTTTTGTCATAACATTTCTGCCCTCAGGGAATGATATAGATTGTGGGTGACAGACATGAAAATAAGGTACTCTGATATAATACAAAATAGAGTTACAGACATAATCTGCAAATATTATAAGAAAAAAGTGATTACCTTTATCTAAGAGACGATTAGAAATATTTTCATAGTAAAACTGACTACAGATAAATTATAGAAAGATAAAAGTTATGTGAAGTCAAGATGTAGGGAAAAGGATGACACATTTATGTAGAAATCTATATACATGAGAAGTTTGTACGTGCGTATGTATGAATCACGACTTGAAATACTGTATGGGGAAGGGAGAGGAGACAAGAAAGAAAGGCAGTGCCTAATCCTAAAAGACCAAGCTAAAAAGTATGAACGTCATTCTATAAATGGAAACCACTGAGGGAAAGTGTACAAAGGCTGGGTCCTGCACGACACAAATAAGCCACTGTGACATCAGCCCAGCAGCTCGTCTGAATACTAATACCTTAGCCCTTACCCCCATTCCTCCTCAAAATATAACCTGACTCATTGTTTCAGAAACCTGCAGGAACTTAAGATCCCTCAGAAAACAAACATCATATGACCTGGATTATACAATTGCATACAATATCAAATTCTGAGTTCTAATCCCAATTGGAGCTCATATATTATAGTCATTCCAGCAGACATTTCAAAATGGACATCAGGAAATAGGATCCCAGTAACTACCATCTTAAAGTCAGAATACAAATTAAACTCACCATTCCCATACTCATATCTGCATATGAGGCTAGCACTGCCCATTCTTTCAAATATGTTAGGAAAGTAAATTACCATATAATTCAGTTTATTTAAAACAATGCATTAGATAAATCTAGTATTTAATACTTAAGAATTATAAGGGAAGAACAAAAAACTGAAGACAAAAAAAAAAAAAAAGGAAAAAAGCCCTATATTATGGATGAATCCAAAGTATAATACAGAAGAACTTACCTTTGGAGAAAAGTGTATTCTTGCATATACACAAACATTTACATTTATTATTTCAAAGTCCATCCAAACAAAAGTTTAACATGCAAGGTTAGAGGTAAAATTAAACTCACTATCTGTATTAGGCATTGTTTTAAATGGAGATAAGCTAAAATAATTCAGATTCGTTTCCATTATTCAGAGTGCAACCCCACCCCAGCAAAAGCCAAAGCTTATTTAAATCACAAGAATAGGGTTCTATTCTGGAATGAAGCCCTCTGCTCAGTAAAATATTATCATTGTGCTCACTCTGGAATGATTGACAGGTAGCTATAGAACCACTTCTATAATGCATTAGGTATATAATAGATAACTGTGGGAGACTGGAATCCACATCCAAATCTGCCTAACAGTAGATGAGGAAAGACAATTTTTCCATTCCTCTTTAACTGCTCTAAGTTGATGATGTTCTTTTTAATGTCCCTACATGGTAGTCTTATGTGCCAAAATAATTACACTGTCTGCTTATTATCCCAAATATGCTAATAACATAATGACTGGCAAACCTTGGTCCCATATCAGAAAAGTACTTTACAATCCATGTCCATGATTTAATTTCTTCATGCTCATTCATTAATTTCTATTGTTAATTTCTACTTTAATTTTTCTTGAGAAAACATCTCTTAGAATAATCTGGAACCATTAATTTGCCTGGACGTCAATAATGCATAAAAAAATTTTTTACCAAACTTTTGCTTCTTGAATTACACAAAATGCTTATTGTGGCACAAGAAGTAACATTTTAGCCAAAAAATTAAGTAAACAATATAAAGAGATTGAATTAAAAGTCTCCTATTAGCTGGGCTCGGTGGCTCAGCCTGTAATCCCACGCCTTTGGGAGGCTGAGGTGAGTGGATGAGA
>NW_007252193.1:107852-150826 GCF_000164805.1 Carlito syrichta | reverse complement strand
CAGGTCGAGGCTGCGGTGGCTGGGAGTGGCCACTGCACTCCAGTCTGGGCGACAGAGTGAGACTCCAACACAAAAAAAAAAAATAAGGCACATAGGAAGTACTGATAATATTAGAAATCATTAGGCTCGCATTCCTTATTATTTTATAAGTACACTCCCAATAGAGTAAAGCAGTGTAGCTGTAGTGTTGGTTCTGCGTAATAAGCGATTTCCCATTATGACATTTTCTCATAGCGCAGTGTTACTCTGAGTTACAGCAAATTGTCAAAAAGCTCTCATTCTCTAGAGTGACCTACCTCTTCTTAATGAGATAATGGAGTCTCCTGGAGATATGTGATTGCTACCAGTACAATGGAGTAAGAACATGGAGCCCAACTGCCTGAGTTCAAATCCCAACTCTCTGACTAACAAGTTATATGAACTTGGGTGAAGTTACAGAACCATTATGTGCCTCAGTTTTCTTGTACGTGAAATGGAAATCCAAATAGTTCCTACATTTTTCAATGTGAAGATTAAATAAACATGGATTGTGTTTAGAACAATGTCTGAGACACAATGGATATTATATAAGTGTTAGGTATTATTATTATAACCAACACCATTATTATTGGAACAATAAGGAAGAGAGTGAGAAAAGCTGAATCCTTCCAGGTGCTATTTTTTTTTTTTTTTTTTGAGTTGGAGTCTCACTCTGTCACCCAGACTGGAGTGCAGTGACTGCTCCCGGCCACCGCAGCCTCGACCTGCTGGGCTCCGGAGATCCTTCTGCTTCAGCCTTCCGAGTAGCTGGAACTACAGGCGCGCGCTACCACGCCCGGCTAATTTTTTGATTTATTGTAGAGATGAGGTCTCACCAAGTTGCCCAGGCAGGTCTGGAACCCGCGAGCTCAGGCAATTCACTCACCTCAGCCTCCCAAAGGCGCGGGATTACAGGCTGAGCCACCGAGCCCAGCTCCAGGTGCTATTACAGTCAGTTGGGAAAGAAGAGTTTTGGATCACCAGTCAGGAGAATTTAGTTTTAAGCACAATTAACCCTTTATTATCAGAGAGTTTTGGGGGCTCACATGATTGAAATATGCTGGAAGCATTTAATGACACTTCAGATATGAATGAACAGTTTGCAACTATCTAAGGTAGAATTCTGTCCACTATTGATAAAAGAGAAAATGATCAGTCTGTTCTAGGTAAAATATACATTAACCAAAATAACTTACCCAAGCTTAGAGAACAGGGTAAGTAAGCCTTCCTACCACTGTTAAATTTTAAAATGTTTTAATTTAAAACTATAATAAGACTTTTCCCTTTAAAGTATTTGTTATATAAAAAAATTCTTAGATTTGAAAATTAGACTTCACACACATATATACATGCATATGCATATATACATATGATCTTCTGTCTTTTAATAAAATTTCAAGTTATATTTAAGAACTAAAGACTCTCAAATCTTTCTAGAACCAGTAATAATGATACTGTAGCTGCATACTATACAAACATTATATCAGGCTACATTTATTTTTCTACTTTGCAATTTGGATTTCATATTCCATTTTCACTATTTGACCCTAAAGTTTATGCACAGTAATTTGTCATTTAAGGATAACACCACCTGAGGCATAGAACTCTTGTGAGGATTTCGGCTGACAGTCTGATTTAATAACAGTAGTGTATTTGTCAGAAACAACCACCCCTTACAATAGATATTACTGACTCCTGTTGTAGATAAGAGAAACTCAATCTTTGGGAAGAGAAGTGCTGTTCTACTAAGTGGAAGAGCTGGGATCTGACCTAGGTCTGTCTGAATGCAAAACACTTTCTCTTTTCACTACAACACAGCTGTTGTTTCTACACCGGACAACTTATTTTAAAGTCCTCCTAAACACTAAGTTAACACACAAAAAGAAAAAGTCACAATATAGCCATAAAAATAAAGCCAGACTTTAAAAAATAGCAAGAGTGATAAAGGACACACAGTGCAGGAAAAAAGATAAAAGTTTACATGCAAAGGCAGAAAGTGAAAGAAAATACGAACGGCAATTTAGAGACCAGCTTTACGTCCATAGTTTGGATTCTTGAAATTATTAATAGGACTCTTGTAAATCGGATTTTCTTGCTAAAGTAAAAGAAATAATTTCTAATGATTTCATCGGAAAGAAAAATTGGAATGTATAGTGCTATACACTATAAAATTTTTTACTATTCTAAACTTGAAATTTTTAATTTTTTTGAGAACTCAAGCAAATTGTAGTAAAATGCAATCGACTAAAATTCACCTACAATTTAAATATCCTGAAGGCTGCCACTGCCTTCTTGTATCAAAAGATAAACACACTACAGCCAACATTTGGCCACCCTACCCTGTAACTCCCTATTCCAAAGCACTAAATGCTAGCATAAACTTTCAATCACTTTTGGCTTTCAAATTTTTTTATAAAGCAAAATTCATTGAGATGCAATTTTCTTATAGTAAAACATACCTTAAGTACAGAGTTCTGAGTTTTCAAATGCATAAACACCTCCCATAATCAAGATCATTCCAAGAAGATCCCTTAGGCCCCTTTGTGGGTAACTTTTTTCCCCATTCCAGCTCCTAGCAACCACTGATCTGATTTCTGCCCCAGCTTTGCCTTTTCCAGAATGTCAAGTAAATGGAGTCATATAGTGTGTAGCCATTTAAGTCTGGCTGTTTTCCCTTAAGAGTCTTTGATTTAAAAAATGAGAGAGAGAGCGAGCAAGAAGTTTTCCGCTGAATAGTTTGTTACATAGTTAGGACTCTATTTCACATTAGAAGAAAAGGCAGAAGAGCAGATTTAGGATCAAAACTATTAAAGAAATAAAAATGCTACAGAAACAAGAACATACATTCTTATAATGTTTTGTTCAATGGGATATATTTAAGATGTGTTCTATTTTTTACTAAATGCAAATTATTTGAAAAAAATCTCCAGGGGAATAAAATATTTAAGAGGACTTTAACAGTCTTACAGTTAATAAATAAGTCTTACGTTTTATAACTTACCGTGTCCCATTTGGCATTCATTTTCTCCTTTTCAAATTTAGCAAATTCCCTTCGGTCATGAATTATCATCAGAAGCTTCCATATCAGTAGTAATGCAAGGCCAATAAGAACAATCCCAGCAACCACACCAGCAACAATTGGAATGATGTCTGGACCAGTGGGACATTCTGGAAAATAAGAAGGTAATAATGAGCACACCAGGTACTAATACGAGCAATGACCAGACCTAACCTTAGAGTTGGACAGTATCTTCTGAAAAACATATAGGAATAAAACCCCACGATAAGTGAATGTACACTATCACAAAGACCTGTTAAAAAGCTACATGAGTTTACAAGGTTGCAAAATACATGACCAATAAAACAAAAATCATGTATATATTTTTCTACATATATAATTCTACCACAGAAAATAGAACAGTACTATGAACAACAGCATCACAAATCATGAAAAACTTATATATATATATATAAATCTAACAAAATATGTGAAAGATTTTGATGTTAACTATACACTGACTAAAAAGAAATCTTTAAGCTCTGAATAAATGGAGGAATATTCCATGTACATGAAATTAGAAGACTTAAGACTGCTAAGATGTCAATTCTTCCCCAATTTAATCTATAAACTCAAAGTTATACCAGTGAAAATCGTGGCAGAACTTTCGTAGAAATCAGCAAGCTAATAATAAAATTTACATGGAAGGAGGAAACTAGGTAAGTGTTTCAAAAATACTTTTGGAAAAGAACAAAGTTGGGAGACTCACATTACCTACTTCTAAGACTACTATAAAGCTATAAGACATACAGATTGATGGAATAGAACATGTCAGATCACCTGATTTTCAACAATGGTAGAGAAAAGACAGCTTTTTCAGCAAACAGTGCTGAAAATATTGGACATTCACATGCAAAAATTTGAACTTCTTGCCATATTTAAGATGAACACAAAATGGGTTATAGACCTAAATGAAAAGCCAGAAACTAAAACTTCCAGAATAAAACAGAGAAAAATTCTTACTATCTTGGGTTAGGTAAAGAGTTCTTAGATACAACAGTGAAGGTAAGATCCAAAAAGAAAACTTGGTCAACTGTACTTCATCAAAATTAAAATGTCTAGTGTTCAAAGGCACTTTCAAACACGCAAAGGAGGCAGAGATTGAGAGACAATGTTTGCAAAACACCCATCTGATAATGCAAAACAGCACAGAGACTTCAAGAAACAGTTGGGCAGTTTCTTATAAAGTTAACATATGCTTACCATATGCTCCAACATTTCATTCTTAATATTTACCCAAGAGAAATGAAAACCTCTGTTCACACAAAAACCTGTACACTAAAGTAGAAACCAAAGAATCTACAAAACTACTAGAAAAACTAAGATAAAATGTTTCACCTTCTGAGAAGCTGAACGAATTCAACACTTTATAATATCCTTTAACAAATTATCTTTCTGGTATCCAAGCCTAAATCAAGCTCAAATTTAAATATCGTCAATAATGACAGAACTCTTTCCAAGCACCTCCAAGTATCAGGCATTGTTCTAAGTGCCTTAAATAGTGCCTCAACTATTACATTTAATCTTCAAACTTTCCACTCAGAAATCTTAAAACTAAATCTCTCTTTTCCTTACTTCCTACATAACTAACTATTATTTTAAGTTTTTAGAGAGAAAACATTTCCCAATATGAATCTAAAATAATCCAGCTGGAGACTGAATCTGGATATTAGAGAACCTGACAATCGGCCTAAACAGCTGGAACAAAACACACAAGAAATACAATGAATTTTTTAAATAACTAGATTTCTACCTGGCGTCTCCACCACATGAACAATGGCTTCATTGTTCCCATTCACAGAATAGGTGAAATAGAACCAGCAGTCATCAACATCCTTCTCCTTACAATGGGACAGAGGATCAACTTGGCCTGGCTGGGGCAGTTTGTCCCGATTTTCCACCTTAGTAAGGTTGAAATATGAACATTCCTGTGCACAAGTGTCTTTCTTTTCTCCTTTATTAAAGGCTCTGCACTGAACACATTCTCTGTAAAAACACAAATCATTACATTTAAATTTTATGATTTAAGGTAAACATTTGCTTAAAGATTATTTTGAGTGCAAAAGGCACGTGACCAAACAGTTATGAAGGAAGATCTGAATAAATAGAGAGGCATACTACACTTCTGGTTAGAAAACCTATGCTAAAAAGATAAGTTTCTCAAATGAAATTATATTTATTACAGTGTAAATTAAAATTCCATTTAAAAAGGTAGGAAAACAAACTATCGTACATCAAATATATAACATAAAACTATAATAACTCAAACAATGTGGTGCTGGTACAATAATAATTCTTCAAGGGGTAAAACCTTCAGCTTTGCTTAGTTTATTCAAAAGATAGTCACTAAGGAATTGGCCAATTTAACAACAGTTACCACATAAATTATATAGCAAATTCAGATAAAAAATAGTACAACTGTACAATTCTTATACAACACACTTAAATATCATGTAATACACACTAGCTGTTGAGAAAGAATTTAAGATTAAAGAGAAGGGTTCCATGTGGTAGGCAATGATTTACAGTATGAACTAATACTGGCACAGTTCCGCTTCTAGTGATAATACATACTTAAGTCAGCAGATGGTAAATATCAACTATTTCAAGCAATTAGGAAACACTTACTTATGCTCAGCACAGACACCAAGGCAGGTCTGACACATCTCACAAGTCTGCCCTTGAAACTTTGGATCCGTGCACTTACAGACGCCACACTCACAGATGCCCCGGCCATTGCAGATCTGTCCATTTGTGGCCTCACAAGAAGTCGTATCCAAAGAACAGTCGCAAGCACTGCCAGTGTAGTTGGGGTTGCATTCACACACACGACACTTGCAAACACCATTTCCTGCAATTAAAGGCATCATTTCTCAAAATAATGTAAAAAATATAAAATAACAGTAGTGATTTAAAAGAAAAAATAAGTAACAACATGGGAGAAAGTGTACCCAGGGGATGAAATGACGCTCAATGCTGCCTTTTAAAATTTACCCAACAAGTAAACACTTAAGATTTTCTTTTTTTCTTTTTTTGTGACAGCTCATGCTGTTGCCCAAGTGGAATACAGTGGCAAAATCCTGGCCCGCTGCAGCCATGGATCCTGACTCACCACAGCCTTGACCTCCTGGGTTCAAGCTATCCTTCTGCCTTAGCATCCCAAGTAACAAGCACTTATAGGTGTGTGCCACTATGCCTGGCTAATTTTTGTATTTCTTGTAGAGATAAGGTCTCACTATGTTGCCTAGGCTGGTCTCGAACTCATGGATTCAAGCAATTCTCCCAACTCAGCCTCTCAGATTGCTGGGATTACAGGCACGAGCCACCGTGCCTGGCCACTTAAGATTTTCTACTGTACTCAGGCTTGGTGGCTCAGCCTGTAATCCCAGCACTTTGGGAGGCTGAAGCGAGTGGATTGCCTGGACCCACGGGTTCAAGATCAGCCTGGGCAACTTGACAAGACCTCATCTCTACAATAAATCAAAAAAGTTAGCCAGGTGTGATAGCACATGCCTGTAGTTCTGGCTACTTGGAAGGCTGAGGCGGAATGATCGCCAGAGCCCAGCAGGTCAACACAGGTGGCTGTTGAGCGTGCCACTGCACTCCAGCCTGAGCGATAGAGATTCCAACTCAAAAAAGAAAGATTTTCTATTGTATTAAATAAGATCACATTTTACAACCATTGCAGACCCTTTTCTTACCTCCACATATTAAGCCATTAGATCTATCACAGTTGAAATTGTCACACTCGCAGAATTTGCCAGAATAAATCTCATTTGTATTATCCCTCTTCCTACAAACACACTGTCCACAGACGCACTCTCCGTTGTTACTACAGATTTCTGAGCTGTTTTCTTTCCTGCAGTAAGCGTCCATATCTTCACTGTTAACTTCATCTGTGCTACATTCACAATGTCTACCAACACGTCCCTCGTTGCACCTAAAGAACGATTCCAAAATTGCACAAATATAAAATAAAAACAATTTAAAATAACGAGTCCACTGTCAAAAAGACTGGGAAAGAAAACAAAACTGAACACTCTGTTCAAACTACAAATAGTTTAGGTGGGAGTATTCATTTCTTCAGGAAAGCAACCATTTTGATCAAGATGAAAATACATTCTAGCAAAGAACAGGTGAACAAAACAGAAAGGCAGAATAAACTTATTTTTAGAGAGTATGTAGGCATGCTATTACAGATGAACTAGCTCTAAATTTAAAGCAATAGTCCAACTGTTAACATAAAAAGTATAGTAACCACACCCCCCAAAAACGTTAAGGAAGTTGAAAAAAAATATTGTGCATATGATCTGAATATACAACTGATGTACAGGTTGGAACGCAGTGGCATGATCATGGCTCACTGCAGCCTTGACCTCCTGGGCTCAAGCAATCCTTCCACATTAGCCTCCTGAGTAGCTGGACTTACAGGTGCAAGCCACCAAGCTGGCTAGTTTTTTTGCTTGTTTGCTTTTGTTTTTTTGTAGAGACAGGTCCGCTATGTTATCTAGGCTGCAGCCTTGACCTCCTGGGCTCAAGCAATCTTTCAGCCTTAGCCTCTCAAAGTGCTGGGATTACAGACCTGAGCCTCTGCATTCGGCCAATATACTCTTTAAAAGTAAATGTATCCTACAGATTCAAACTTTTCAAATTCTCTGTATATTTTTAGGACAGTGTCCTAACGCTTATGGACACTGAATACATTGATTCCATATGTGGTAAAAATATAGAGACGGCAAAGCAGTTAAGATAATCTTTTTCATTAAATGACATTTTATTAAAAATAGATCGCCATGATTCAAAGTCTGTGTTTGAATGGAAATAAAAACTACAGCATTTAAACTGTTATTGAGAACCAACAATTAACGGGTGGCAAACTATACTCATGTATTTTTCTCATGGTTAATAACACTTCTAAGTCCAGTCACTTGGGGCTAACATTTAGATCAAAATACTCTCCCCCTCTGTCCTCCTATTTTAAGGATAAAGCTGTATGCAGAGTAAACTCAGTTTTGATTTCTAATTAAAAGTAACCATAGTGTGAAAATAAGATTTAAAATAATTTGATTAAAATGTTAGTTTTTGATTTTACATTCTGAAAATACCATTTTCTTTTTAATTTAATAACAATTTATTTTAAAAAAATATTTCAACAATGCAGAAACACATGTTCTACAAAGTGAACATCTCTTACTGCTTCATAATTCCATTTCCTAGATGAAATAATCATTATCAGTTTGACATGTTTTTTCCAAAACACTTTCCTATAAACATACTTTACATAAGCTTATTTTGCTCCAGAAAATTCAGATTGCTATCACATAAGAGAAATGCTGCCTTAATAAAAAGTTTGTTAAATATATTTGCATGGCTATAAATGCTTTTATTTTAGGGTAGTCAGTCATCTTAAGAAAAAAAGGCAGGAAAGCACTTTCTATAAATATCACACACACAAGATCATCAAGTTGATCTTGTGGTGAGCAACAGTAGTTGGAACAAATCCTTAATTTGTTCCAAATGAAGAGATTTTCTCCGGATTTCCCAAATATAGGCTGACTATAACCTTCTAAGTCAGCAGAGTCAATTCTGTCAGTGTCAGACAACTCCCAGCTCACCTGCATGCTCCACACTCAAACGTCCCATTTCCTTCATGACACTTTGGACTTTCAGGGATGCCTTCGCTTTGGCATTCACATTCACAGATGAACTGAAGAACAATCTCCACTTCTTCAGTGAAACCCAGAGGCTTAATTTTAATGGTTTCAGAATTCTTATTTGGACATTTATTTGCAGTTATGCTAATTTCAAATTGAACCTTAAGGAAAAAATCAAGACTAAGTTTAACAACAAATGCAATTTAAATCTACTAAAAAAATATTTCAAAAAATGATTTTTTAATATTTTTCAAAGTATAAACTAAATTTACCTATAAATAAGCAATATTTTCTTTTCTACAGAAAATGCTTTATATAACATACCTCATCGCCAATGGAAATATTGGAACATTTTCTTCCGTTTTCCCCCGTTCCATTCACTCCATTCTTGCAGTAAGATTTGTAATTTATTGTTACTCCTTCTGGCAGTTTGCTGTTTTCCAAAATGACTTCTGAGGAAAGAGACTAAAAGAAAGCCTAATTATATATAGGAAAGTCAAAAAAAAAAAAAAAAATGCTACTGGAATGAATAAAACCAATGGGTAAAATAAACTGTTTAGAAAAAATATCATTTCAATAATATACTTTGAAGCCAAATCCAACCAAGTAACTAGACAACACAGAACTCAGGGAAACAGACTCTAATTAACAAGGATCCAATCCTCAAAATACTCAATTGAAAAGAAAATTTGTTTTAATCACTGAGTTAAAATATCATACAGTACAGTGACCTGTTATTAATTATGAGGAGTCCTAAGAAAGCAGAATAAATGTCTTCTTTCCCCATTGGCAAAACGGCTCTCCTGCGGCCCTACCCCTTCCCGGTAACTATGGTTTAGGGTAAACAACTGACATGCATTTGGAACAAATTTGCTTAGGAGCCATTGTAGACCAGACAAAAAACAATCGTTCCCAAGGAGGAACGATTGAAGCCAGTGCTTAAAGTATCAGACCTCTTAGGACAAATAGAGAAGACTACAGTGGCATGCTATCTCCTGTGTGACAGGAGTTAGGAAAATGGTTTGTTAAGTCAAAGAACTATGGGGAAGACACAGAACAACTAGAATCCTGACCTGAAAACTTTTGTAAAAATTCGTCCCCTAAGTCAAGTTTTTCCAAAACATGCTAGGAACCCCTGGAGTGAGGCAAAAAATATCTAAACTTCATCCTGACACAGGGTTGGAGGGTGGGATTGAAAGTGGTGTATGCAGCACACAAGGATTACCACAATATTACAAAAGCCTTCAGATTATTTAAAAGATCAACCAGTACTAAATGGATATCACTATTATGCACTAAAAGGAGAAGCCAATTCCCCTTTAACTCCAATTCAACTTCCTTCCATTTGTGGGAGAAAAAACAATCCTGCAAATCTTTTTTTAACTAGGGAAGTTAAATATACATTTACATTTTTATATATTTTATGGCATATAAGTGTGTATGTACCTCTTGAAAACAGAAAATTAAATCCTCTGAATACATAGAAAAAGAATAACTGACAAAAAATTTTCCCAGCACAATTAATCAAAACAAATGGACCTATAAAGGATATGTTGGGGAGAAAAAAGAAGACTGAAGAAATTCCATAAATCTAAATATAAGTTGCTTCATGACTGATTTCTAACAAGATTGCTTAATGACATAAAAACAGACATTTAGAAATTTTCCCTACATATCTTTATCATATTTTTGCTTTGTTTAGGGTTTGCAAGTAATTTTGATTTTGTAATAATATGCATAAAACTTTTCCTCCAGATATAGAATTTAAATTTATTTATTGTTTTTTGGGCTTGCTAAATTATGTATGAAGGAAGTTTTACTTTCTTTGAGCCAAGTATTCTCACCAGGGAAAACTGAACTTATTACAAATGTACTCACATTGTATGCGTCAATGATCAACTGAATTACATTGCTAGAATTTGCAGATAATGTTCCTACTGCTGACTTGGGAATCAAATTCTTCAGTTCCTACAATTAAAAGATAAAACATGTAAAACAAAAATACTACTCATTCAACCAATAAGCATCCACTGAGCAACTTTTATCTTTAAATACAAGTTCCCTAATATTTCCAAAGTAACTTTTAGAAGTCAAACATGAAAAAAATTAGTTTTATAATATGTGATTAAAAATTAATATAAACTACTTCTGTAAAATTCCATTTGCCTATATGGTAGCGTCTTCCTACATTTCAATTCAGACTTAGATTTGCCTCTAAGACTAAAGAAAAATGCCTAGAACTTTGTTCTTCTTGTCTCACACATATTTACCTTGTAAACGGGCTGAAATTCTTCAGTAACTGCAAAAATCGTCTGGATGTTATTTTCACTGAGTTTCTGGACAAGGTGAGCTATAGAAGGATAATCCTAAGAAAATAATATAATTTAATATGCAACTACAGTACAGTCTTCCAATCTATTCCAGTTCTTCAACACTTTTTGAAAATAATAATGACTTGCATATAAAACTGGATTACTTATACAAGACTGCTTTCAAATAAGAGTATCAAAGGCAAATAATAGCCAAAATGGATAGTGTATATATGTGAGTTTCTAATCCTCTTCCCTCTAAGTTCATGTAGGTATAAAAATTTCCATATTGAAAAAGTTTTACATAGTAAGATTATCTACATATGTTAAATGTAAGGACAGTAAAATTCAAGAATAGCCAGTAACTGGAGGTTCTATTATCTATCACTTAAGAAAAAGATCAAGATTCACCAATGTTTGGATTTCTTCTAGAACTTGAATAATTCACCAATCTTTATTTTCTTTTAAAAATCATATAGGAGAAAGAGTATAAGACTAGATAAATTATTTGTTTAGAAATAATAACATCAACTTTGCTACCAAATGACATGAGCAAATGAGAGGAGGAGAAGAGACACAGCTATGGATTGAGGCAAGGAGTAAACGTGATATCTGAGCATTCTTTTCCCACTTCAGGGAGGTCCTGGGCTAAGCGGCAGGAAGGAAACATACAGCCGCATCTTCACAATACTAGTTTCCTGCACATCAGGCAAAGGCCCATACTTAACCAAAATAACAAAACCCCAAGCCCTGAAAAACCTATAAGCCAGTTACCCAAAATTCTCTTTGCATTCAACATTAAAATCCAACATAAATACATTTACTATGTAAGGAACTAAGCACTTACATAATAATGGCTCATTGTGTACACATCATTTTCCAGGTGACATTGTCCATCATTTGGTAAAACAATACCCCCAAGTTTCCCATCTCCTGCAAAGTGAAACCCAGCATCCGTGGAAAACACCAGCAGCCGCGTAACATTCCTCCAGCCAATCAGTGACTTGAAAATAAAAAATTTCAATTTTAAAGCACTATTCAAAATAATTCCACATAAATCTTATTTTCATACAGGCTACCTTTGTCCTTTTAACCTAATTCTGCATCTTCTCTTTACACAATGCTAACAATCTTGCTGGCAAACGCACAGAAACCACTGAATGGAGTCCCCATGCCACTCTACAACGAATCTTGACTGGCTTGACTAATCTTGTCCATATCGCTCAGCTCTTAAAAACTGTTTTTTAGTTTTGCTCCTCCTATCTCCAGCAGTTAGCACACTGCTTGGCAAATAGTAGGTGCCTGAATATCTGCTGAGTAAACAAAAGTGTCTCAGCCTATCCTGACTTCACCTTCCTGCTGCTGTCTTGTCCCCATTCACCCTTCCATCCATCCTTGTTCTGTCTTCCATACCTTACACCTCCTTTATCAGATCTCCATATTAGACTTCCTTTCTTTATTATATAAAAAAATTAATTATCTTATCCAAGGACTTGCCCTGTTCAATCCCACCCATTCTAGCTTATCAATCTGTACTGCTTATCTGTTCACTAATTTATTTTGTTTTCATCCTTTTCCAACTAAGGACAGCAGTAAAATTCTATCTGCATAATTTTATAGTGATATCTATCTAAATTTACTTAATATATTTATATTCTCATAAGACTATAAATTCCTTGAGGGCAGGAATTAAGTTTATTTAATACTGGCAATCTTGCACGAGTGCAATATCTGTCCCTTTTGCATCTACATAAGTGAATCAGCATGACAAACACAAAAAGACAGCCACAAGCAAGAGTGCTATGGTATGTCTGATCTCATGAGTTAAGGCCTGGTTGGAGGCAGCACAGATAATGCTCTTCCCGCAGCAGCAACCTGCTAACAGGACCACAAATAAATGGCTAGAAAGAAAACAGGTGTCAGTCTTGGTATTACCTGGAATACCACTTTCTTTGGCTGTAAAAGCAGAGACTCACCTGAAAATGCAACCACTCTAGTGAGAAGTCAAAAGTAACAACAATATAGTTGTTAATATCTGCTAAATGCTTACTTTATATGGATGACTGCATTTAGGTTTCACAAGAGCCCTATGAGGTATATACTATTATTATCCCTTATTAAAGAGAAGGAAACAGCCCCAGGAAACTTAATTGCCCAGGATCAGTGGTGACAGAAAACTCTTAACTACTATGCCATATTGCTTCACTTATTATTTTGGTATCAGTTAGCACCTTAGAAAAAGTTGGGTGAAAAATAATCATTAAGAGGCCTCTGGAATCAAAGAAAATCTTCTAGGGAATAGGATACTGTATGGGACAAAAATGAGACAAGAGTAGGTAGTTAAAACAAACGACCTCATGATGCTTTCTAGGTTCAGTCTCGGCTATATTGCTAAAATGTCACCTCAAGATATTCAGCAGCCATAAAATGCTAATCACTGGTACAACAGAGATGAGCTTGCTACTACTGAAAATCTTGCAATTAAAATTGAAATATTGTATTACTTCTCAAAATACACATTTTCATACAGCTTACAAACTAAGGCTTAAAAAGTTGTTTCTTTTTGGATTGCTAAAACACAGGAGAAAGACATGTCTTTTAAAGATGAGCAAAGAAAACTGACGAAATAAAAAGACGAGACACTATTCCTTGGGACACTTTCAAGGTCCTGGTGATGCCTCAGATAACATCAATTCCATCTTGGGTACAAAGCCAGAAAATTAGGATACCTGGGCCTCTTCTAAAGACCCAGATCACCAGCTGAAGACAAGGTAAGCTGCCCCACTGTTTCAAATGGTTAGCACTCTGCCTTCTAAAAGTCTATATGAATGAACTGTCTGGTTTAAATGGAACATGATGATAAAATATGCTTTTATAAAGCCCTTGTAGTTGGAGGGAATTTAAAGGATTAACATCTGTACTTTACTGAGATAATCAAATGATAGGGAATTTAAGATCATTTCTTTTCTATTAATTGACAGTAAAATCATACTTAAATTCACACAAATAATAATAATAATATAAACTATATCCCTTTACAGGAAATGAATGCACTTACTCCACAAACTGCAACTTGCATAATTGCATCAAAACCACCTTCTGGAGAATCCAAATTTCCAGATATGCGTTGTTTACCAACAAGTTCGTTAAATACTTCTCCTTTATCAGTAAGACTGAGCACATTTTTATAGCTAAATGGGCTGGTGCAGTTCTGTTCACTTGTGCAAGGGTTCTTGAGCTTAGCTGGCGTTGTACTAATATAGGGCATCACAGTCTTTTCCACAAATGAGCCAAATCCTGTGAAGAAAAAAACACACATGGATGGATGGATGGATAGATAGAAAGACAGACAGATAGAGAGACATAGAGATAGACAGACTTGCATTTTTAGAAAACTCATGTTACTTATCACACATAAATTACCATGGCCTCAATTCTGTGTCACCCTGAAATTCATGTGCTGAAAACCGAATGTTCAATGCGATGGCAATAGAAAGTAGGGCCTTTGGGAGGTGATTAGATCATAAGAGTGGAGCCCTCATGAATGGGATTAGTGACCTTATGGAAGAGGCCCAGGGAGCTTGCTTTCCACCTTCCACCGTGTGAGAACACAGCAAGAAGGCACCACATACGGACCCAAAAGAGGACCCTCACCAGACACAAAATCTGCCTTACCTTATACTTCTGAGCCTCTGGAACTGAAAGAAACAAATTTCTGTTGTTTATAAGCTACCCAGTTTAGGATATTTTGTTAGAGTAGCCCAAAGGGACTAAGACATCAGTCAATCTTTTTCTTTCGTTTACTCAACTTTAAGAGTAACTCACATTCATTTTCTTAGCACACCAGCTGTCAATAATGGTATGTTGAATAAAAAATAAATGAATATTCTGCAATTCTGATTACTTCTAAAAAGTCTAACTTTGTAAGAGCTTCCTATCTCCATGATCCTCAAATTATGCCTCCTGAATAAAAAATCATTTTAAACAAATGCTATTTTTTATATGACCACTGAAACTGAGCTAACTTTTTTTTTTGAAAGGCAGCTTTCAAACCTCCACAAGACTGTCAAGCCTTTTCAATATTCTGTTGTCAAAGCTCTGGGTAGAGAGAAGCAAGCAAAGGAGAAGTTAAGTTGGAGATGCATCAAAATTTTTCGGAAAGGAGATAACTGTAATATGAAAATCCAGGTCTGAGGTGAGGTTAGGCTGTACAGGGAGATATGGTCACACTGATTTGTAATAAAGTTGAATGTTTACAAAATAAATTAACAGACAAATGGATAAATTTCCGTGAAAACAAATATGCATTTCATTATTATTTCATTATCTACAAAGTATAATCAGTCAAATGGCGTAGTAGCACACAGTGACAGAAGAACGAGGACGCAGAAAGATGAATAAACATTAGTTTCCTCTCAGAAAGAAAAGGGTGAAACTGGCCTACTTACTTCATAAGTATGCAGTAAAGAAGAAAACAAAAACATAAATGGGCTTTGAGATCTGCCAAGACTTACACAAATGAAAATCATTAATTTTCCCAACATCCCTACCAATTCTAAAGTCTGAAGTAATCCTCCTCATTTCATTCATCAGATCTGTTCCGAGACTTTTCACATTCTCCAAGTCATCCTTCATAGAGTAGGATAGATCCATAAGGTAGTAGAGATCGATGGGGTAGTCCTCAGCTCTCTTGAATTTTAATGTAAACGCCTGTGGTTCCCCTAAGTAGACAGAGATGAGAAAAGGAAATTTGTTTGCTGGCAATCACAAATAAACAAGAAAACCAAATAAGTCTTACTTAAATGCTATAAACACTATAAAATGAAAAGTACTATCAAAATTTTTACAAAAACCTGAAAATTCTGTAAGTAACTCAATGAGTATATATTCAATTTCATTCAACAAATACTTAAAACTTCAGTCCTTGGAGATGCAAAAATGAAAAAGATAACATCCCCAATCCACAGTGTGCAAATCAGACAAAATGTCTTTATAACTATCAGAGAGGAAAACAACACCAAAAAAAGTCTAGGGAGGGTAAGGCGGAGTACATGGAAGGTAGGGCACAAGTGATTTTTATGCTATAAAGTTGTGAGAACGCTGTTGTGTGTATAAATGAGATGCCACTATATGCAAGTGAGTAGTATAATCTTTTACTTAGAAAAACTTTAGAAAACCTGGTGAAAAGTTTTAAAAAATGAATTCTAGAGACAAGAGACTAATTAAGAAGTAACGGAAAAACTGAGGAAAAACTGAGGAAGATGAAGAATACTTGAACTGAAACAAGAAAGGAGAAGAAGAGAGAGAGACGAGATTGAGTGATTCACTTAGGAAAGACAGGAGAATGAGAAGTTTTGGATTAAAAAAAATCACTAAATTTTAACTTGTAGATTTTTTCTATGTAGCTTGCTAGCAGGCAGCTAGAGAAAATAGGTTTGGAGCTCTATACAAAAGTTTGTGTTGTGGTTTTAAAGTCATGAGAGAAAAACCAACATTTAGGTAGACTGCAGAGAGGGAAGAACATAAAAGGACACAAAGAATCTGGAAAGCAATGGTAAGAGATAAGAAGAAGGATGAGGAGTGACAACATGGACGCCAACAGGAAAGCGGCTCAAGAAATGCAGTGACACTTGGTACCAAATGTTTTTTTAAAAGGCCCTGACAAGAACCACTGGGTCTGTGGTTGAAGGTGATGGCAGAACATTAGGGCAGGGGGAGGAGAGGCCTGATCGATCCACTGCAGAGTAGACAAGAGGGGACAAGGTCATTCTCTCACCATTCTTCTGAGAGAAAAGATTGGAAATGAGAACAGGAAGAAAGAAGCCTTGTTTTTCTTAGATTTAAGACCAACACATATACTTATGAAAACCTTATCTTAACAATGCTAAACAAATGCAAAGGAAAAGAACAACTTGAAATGTTGCTTTTATATTACATAATTATACCAGTGGACAAACACTTATTTTTAAAACTCATTAAATCTAATTAATATATTTTGAATCTTTAATAAAATTTACTTTAAACATTAGGCCACTTAGGCCGGGCGTGGTGGCTCATGCCTATAATCCCAGTGCTCTGGGAGGCCGAGGTAAGAGGACTGCCTGAGCCCATGGCTTCAAAACCAGTCAGGGCAACTTGGTGAGATCTCATCTCTCCAATAAATCAAAAAATTAGCAAGCGTAGTGGCACATGCCTGTAGTTCTAGCTACTTGAAAGGTTGAGGCAGAAGGACTGCCTGAGCCCAGCATGAGCATGCCACTGCACTCCAGCCTGGACAACAGAAGGAGACTGACACACACACACACACACACACACACAATCAGGTCAAAATACATATTATTCCAAGTATATATGTGTCTTATGAATGGTTATATTTGCCAAAAAAAAAAGTCTAAAATTTAAACTATTCCTTTTTTTTTTTTTTAAGTGGCAGTCCTCATGTGAAAATGAGAAACTGGTAAGAGGCTTGCATAAAGCTTGTGTCAAAAACTTCAAGTAGAAAGGAAGGTACTCAGATGTGAATTTCAGTACCTGATCGCAACTGCAAAACCAACTGCTGAGGTTGGATCTGGGTAATGTCTTCTGGCTGGAGCTTCTCTGCTGTTCCTTTGCTACGGTTGGTTACATTTTTATTTTTCTTTATATCTTTGGAGCCTCTGGGATTTTCTATATCATCTGAGTGGCAACCCTTCTTTTTTAAGGCTTCTAAATCATCACATCGTGCAGAAGTAGGCATTCCTTCTTGCAAAAATGTCTAAGTGACATATAAAATACAGGTATGAAAAAAATGTAATGATCAAATTCTTTTACATAATAATTGCAAATACTCAAACTGCAAAAAAAATCAAATGACATATAATGTGCCACATTTATAACTTTTTATTATTTTTTAAATTTTATTTTAAGGATGTGGGGTATAATTCAGAATCAGATACACAAATGGTTATTGTATAGGTTAAGTTTGGGCCTCACTTTGGTTTCCACTTTGGTTTGAGATCAGGTATCCTTATTGATGACGTGTGTCCCCCACCCCCCAGCAGTTTCCACTCCCAATTTCTTTTTTATAGTATTATGATAAATGTTCAGGGTCCGCTTATGAGTGAGAACATGTGGAACTCAGTTCTTTGTTTCTGTGATAGATCACTGAGTATGGCAGCCTCTAAATCCATCCAAGTTGCTACAAAGTTCATAATTTTGTCCTCCTTTATGATTGTATAATATTCCATTGTGCTCTTGCTTAAAAACAAAATCATTTCCAAGAAAGTAATACCTTTCCCAGGACTGACCTAAGTGTACATATTAAATGGACCACCTTCAAATTCAGAGTATTCAATCAAAAGAAATTTCTTCAGTGAAATCATTTATTCGGTATGGTTAACAGTTACTAATAATGTATACAGATACCCAAATTTCAGACAATATTTTTTCCCAAAATTTCCCTTGGAAAAATCCTTACAAACACTCTCCCATCACTATATGCTGAACACCCCAATATTTAGGGAAAACAGATTAGCTTAAAAACATCTAAATTAATGATGGAATTTTTAAAAAGAACAACAAGCCTAAGTAACACATCAAGACCCTGTCTCTACCAAAAAATCAAAATATTAGCTGGGCATGGTGGTGTGTGCCTGTAGGCTCGGCTACTCAGGAGGCTGAGGGGGAAGGATCACCTAAGCCCAGGAGGTCGAGCCTGCAGTGAGTCATGGCAACAGAGTGAGATGCCCAAATAAATTAAAAAATAAATAGGAGACCAAGAAATTTAGCAGATAAGACAAGTATTCCTGAAGGTTTGAAAAAATTTCAAGTAGCAGCTATTATTGTAAGCAAGCTTTTTAAAATGGTAAGTAATTACATGACAAGGATCACAAGTATATTTCATAAGATAAATTTTT
This sequence comes from Carlito syrichta, assembly GCF_000164805.1. Taxonomy (NCBI): domain Eukaryota; kingdom Metazoa; phylum Chordata; class Mammalia; order Primates; family Tarsiidae; genus Carlito; species Carlito syrichta. The sequence goes on along the minus strand of NW_007252193.1, from coordinate 131,892 downwards.
ACAAATGGACATCTAGGCATGGTGGCTCCCATAATCCCAGCTACTTAGGAGGCTGACACAGAAGGATAACTTGAGTTAGGAATCTGAGGTCGCAGTGAACTACGTTGTGCCACTATACTACAGCCTGGACAACAGATCCACACCCCATCTCTTTAAAATAAAAAAAAGTCCTAATGATATGTGAATGGATATTTGGCATGGGGTAAAGTTTCCAGTAATGAAATAAATTCAAAACATGCTACATCTCAAACAACTTTAAAAAAATAAAAATCACATCAGATCATGGAAAAGTACCTTAGTGAAGACAAAAGTACTGCTGCAAAGAAGTATGTAAAGATTCTCAATAAAATTATTTCATGAAATGTTAAAGTGGGGAGAAAAAAGTGACAGTATATATGATATTTGTTTATTATATGTCAATTTCATGGTGCTATATAAAATAAGAAAAGTTAAAGAACACACAGTGGTTTTTATAAATTATTTATTTATTTGAGTTGGAGTCTATGTTGCCCAGGCTGGAGAGCAGTGGCACACTTACGGCCACTCCAGAGTCGACCTGCTGGGCTTAGGCGATCCTTCCATCTCAGTTTTCCAAGTAGCCAGAACTACAGGCATGTGCTACCACACCCAGCTAGTTTTTGATTTATTGTAGAAACGAGATCTTGCCCAGTTGCCCAGACTGGTCTCAAACCCACGAACTCAGGCAATCCACTCACCTCGGCCTCCCAAAGTGCTGGGATTACAGGCTGAGCCACTGAGCCTGGCCGATAAATTATTTTTTAAGAGAAATGTAAAACTAATAAGAGCTTTTATATAATTACAGTAACAACTGGAAGGGAATACCAAGATCTGATGATTCAAAGCTGTACTAGTTTATTATCAAACCTAAAACACTACTAAAGTACAAGATCCCACTGAATTATACATTTCCAATTATTAGCCAATCCAGAAAACTTATAAGATCATAACACACAAATAAAATTTCACTAAATATTCTGAAATAGCTTTTAGTAATTTAAGAATTATGCCCCAAAACTGAAAGCCTGAATTATTTAAAGAATAGTTTGGCTAAAATAATCCTCAACTACAGATAGACCCATCAAATGGATGTTGTTAATAATAACAGCAGCTACCACTTATTTAGAACTTTATTTAGACTCATCAATTCTAATACTTGTAAAAACAGATAAAGCAGGCATTATCAACCTCATTTTCCATATAAGAAAACCCAGAGCTTTGGTTAAGTAAGCCTTGCCTAATACAAACTCACATCACTCCTATTTCTTCCACTGTTTCCAACTTAATCCCAGCATACCACTTTTAAGAGAACAGAAAGTGCCATTAGAAAAACTTGGAAATGAAAAAACAGACTTCTCATTTTTTCTTCCATATGGTCAAACCATATGACTTATCTGATAATTGAGCAGTTATTATTATATCTACAAAAACAGGCACTTGAAATTTGGATTCAAAAGCCTGAGCAAAAACATAATCAGTAAACCTTTGACCTCCTGATATTATTCATCCTGAGAATAAATTGTATGACCTCAAAATGACCCCTCCTGACCTCTTGCCAACTTATTCATTCTTATGTACTCACTAACATTGAGTAAGTTTTGTAGATGGCAATGTACAAAGATGACAAAAGGGAATAAAATTCAAATCCTATCCAAAACAGGTTTATACTGGGATGCAAATCAATTCTACAATAGTTTAGCTTAATTAGGAAGGTTAACGTCCTTAATCAGGAGATTAACTGCCTCCATCAAAAAAGAGGAATCGGGCTCGGTGGCTCAGCCTCTAATCCCGCGCCTTGGGAGGCTGAGGTGAGTGGACTGCCTGAGCCTGCGGGTTTGAGACCCGCCTGGGCAACTTGGCGAGACCTCATCTCTACAATAAATCAAAAATCAGCCGGGCGTGGTAGCATGCGCCTTTAATTCCGGCTACTCGGAAGGCTGAGGCGGAAGGATCGCCGGAGCCCAGCAGGTCAAGGCTGCGGTGGCCGGGAGCGGCCACTGCACTCCAGTCTGGGTGACAAAGTGAGACTCCAACTCAAAAAAAAAAGGGGAAAAATCTGTAACAGTCAAACTCATTTGCTAGTTTTTTTGGAAAAGCTATCCAATAAAAAGTATGGTATGTGCTACAAAAATGAGCTACACGTATATATGTATTTTTAAATTGTCTAGTAGCCACACTAAAGGAAAAAAGAAACAGGAAATTAATTTTAACACTTATAGTCTATCATAATATAAACATGCATTTTAATATAAACAATGCATTATGATTTCAACATTATTAATGGTTTCTTTAATAGTAAGTCTTTGAAATCTGGTTCATGTACTTATTTGAGACTTAGAGCCATTTTCAGTATGTACCATCCATTCTTCAAGTGCTCAATAGCCACATGTGTTAGAGGCTACTGTGTAGAACAGCACAGCTGCAGGTCATTACGATTATTCAATAAACATTGATTTATGTGAAAATTCATACCTAGTACATTCTAAGGATCCAGCACTGAGCAACACTTAATGACTAGTGAATAAATGGAGAGCACTTGAGCAATCATACTTACTGAGTTTGTGCACCACCCACAATTTGGTCCTGCTTGTATACATTCACCGCATGATTTAGCATTTGCTTTTAAACATCTATTTTCATCTGTCAGGAAAAAGAAAGAATATTTTACATGAAGTTTCTGAGAGAAAATAATAAAAAATCAGGATTACAATGACAAATAATCATTGTCCATAAATGTTAACTATGAATGCTATCACCTAGTTACCAATTGATCTAGACCCGCCCCAAGGAGATCACGATTGAGGACCACTCCATCCCTGAAAGCCATAGAAGGACAGAGTTACCTTTCTTACCTTCTAGACCAAAAACTAGATCTTTTTTCCCAAAGGCATAATTTCAGAAGCTGTCATTATGGATGGTCATAAAAGTCATGCATTTTCTCATAACTGGGTAAAACACCATACTTTTTCATTTGACTCACACCACCACCATACCTACACTCACAGCTTTGTTTCCATTTTAGTATGTTAAATAATTGAAAAGTCCAGATGCATCTGTTCCACAATCCCATGATTTTTCAGACTCTGTGTTCAAAGTATGTCTTACATTTCTTTGAAACCGCCTATGGACAAACATGCCTTTTACATGGTACATACTAATTAGGACTGTCTTCACTGTATCTTTTCTGATTATAAACCTAACATATGCTCATCACAAAAAATTTAGAAAACAAAAAAGCATAAAGAACTAAAAATCACTCATAATCCACGAACTAAGAAATTTTCATATACCTCTTTTTGGACTTTTTTTCTATGCAGATAAACAGCAAGGAAGTCATATTACTTAAATGAAATTGAGAACATATGGCTGGGCACAGTGGCTCATGACTAATCCTAGCAATTTGAGAGGCCTTAAACTCTTTCTTGGGCCCAAGAGTTTAAGACCAGCCTGGGCAACATAGCAAAACTTTGTCTCAAAAACCAAAACAAAAAACAAAAAAAAGAAATTAAGCCAGGCATGGTGGTGTATGCCTGCAGTCCCATCTATTCAGGAGGCTGAGGTGGAAAGATGGAAAGACTGCTGAGCCCAGGAGATCCAAGGCTGTGGTGAGCACACATCTGATTGTTTCTTATAACAAATTCCAAAAAATACAAGCAACTACTGAGCCGAAGAGTATATTACTGTTTCTAAAATTCTCAGTACACACTAATTTCTATCCAGAGTAATATACAGCTAGCCCTCCATATTCATGGTATGTGCATTAGTGGATTCAACCAACTTCAAATCAAAAATATTCAGGAATAAAAAGTCGGTACTGAACATGTACAGCCTCTCTGTCATCATTTCTTAAACAATATAATGTAACAACTACTTACATAGACTTTATATTACATAAGGCATCATAAGTAATCTAGAGATGATTTAAAGTACACAGGAGAATGTGTGCAGGTTACATGTAGATAATATGCCATTTTATATCAGAGACTTGAGAATCTGTGAATTTGAGTATCTAAAGGAGGTCCCATAACTAATCCCCACAGATACCATGGGACAACTGCACTAATTTATGTTCCCACAAGTAGTGTACAAATACCATTTCACCACACCTCCAATATTAAGTACTTTAATAATAAAAAAATTTACTCATTAACAAGTATGAATTAGATTGTCAATTCAGTGGTCAGTTACTTAAGGTCTTGCATTTTTTTCATATTTTTACTACCATTTTTTATAATTTTTTTTATTTTTTGGCCATTTTTTCTGTTGCCATATTCCTTAGTTTTTAATGGATAACTGTACACAATAACAAAGTTAAACTTTTGCTTAGATTCTCATCTTGTTTATGGTATTCTGACATATAGATACTTTGGGGGTTTTTTGGTTGTTAATTGTTGATTTGTAACTCAAATTCATCAGTACTTTCTTTTTTGGTTTCTTGATTCATTTTTAAATATAGTAAGTCCTTCCCATTCTGAGCTCAAATAATTATAATTGTTTTATGCAGTATGTGTGTTTTTTTTGTTTTTTGTTTTTTTATATTTGGAGAACAGAACAGGATATCAATTATTCTAGATGTGGATGCACTATGGTTTATAGAAGGGTTAAATATATTTTCAGCTTTATTTTCACTGCTTTCCTAGACGATGCCAATGTTTTTCAGGACTTTTTGACCAAAGAACATGAACATCTTCTATAAAGTCAAGTGTTCCTGTTTTCACTTTTTAGATAGCAACAGTTTATAATCCACCATTTTACCCATGTACTTTGTTTCTAGATGTACTACAAGTCTTTGCCCTCTTTCTTCTCACTTAAACGCTCTTTCACTCTCTTAAAAGATCTTCCCGTAGTCTATTCAATCCCTTTAAAATCACCAGCCAACCTGCCCATCATCACATTGGGTGGCAGGGGCGGGAAGAGCTTGAGCAGGAGGGACTTTGCCCTTTTCTCCAGGTGAAACGGACACTGCAGGGCTTTCAGCAGCAGCAGCAGGAACTGACTTAGGTTTCCCAGAATCTAACTGGCCAAAGAGTGATAAAAGATACTGAAATGAAAAAACAACTAGAAAATTTTTTTTGGCTTTACCTGTTTGGCCGAACACATAGCAAATTGAACTTATCAGTCCAATCCAGAAAATCAGTTGTAAATTCATCTGAAACATAAGATGTGCATCATTACATTAAGAAAATAATAAACAAAAAGAAAATGCATTAATGAGAAATGTTCCACCCACCTCCCCTTCTGTCAATTTTGTAAACGTGACGGTCTCTCAAATGGCTTCTCCCCAGTCCCTCACCCACCTCTCCTCCCTAGCTAGTTACCTCACTTTTCACCTACACAATAAAAAACTTCCATACCAGATCCACAGAATCCACTGATGCCTTTCCCTAAATCAAATCAAGTATATTTTAACATTTAATTAATGGTACTCAAAAAAGAATCAGTGTCAGTGTATTCCTTAATACCCTAAAAGCTATCAACAGTCTCTGTCCCATGGAATCTCTATCTCTATTATCTCCTGTGGCTCCCAGGGACCCAAACAGGAACATCCAGAGGCCTCATTTACCTCAGTATTGAAGGTCAGCTTGAGTGAACTTTACAAAACCCTGATTAAGTCATCCTCCTACTGACAACTCTTCAATAGTTTTTATTTCTCCTCAGGTTAGGAGCAGCATACTGAACAAGGCCCAACTCAATTTTTGAGTTTGATCTCCTGTCACTATTTCTCTCTTCAAAGAAATCAACTTCATTTCATGGAATCAGGAAAATATTCAGTTTAATTTCCTACATTTTCCAGATCTACAAACTAGATTTTAAAAAAGGCATAAGAAACTACAAAAAGTCTTTATTGCCTTCCAGAATTGCTAAACAAAAAATTAAGTAATATTCTATTAAATAGACTAATCCAACCTCCAACCATCTGGTATATAACTATGTTTTCTGAATCAATGCTGTGATATTAATCTATACCAGATTTAGTCAAATATGGCTAGAGCCACAGGTTGCTGACTTTATACCTTAAATGCTCTTGAACTAGTAGCCAGTCTAGTAATTATACATTAATATCCACCCCTCCCACAAGAAGAAATACCCCCAAAAAGCAAATGCCATGATAAAAAATTTCTACCCTCTAATTTAGTAATCCAGCTACTGTAAATTCACCATAAGGAAATAAATATATAAAAGATGATACATGTGCACACATGTTTGGTATAGTACTCCAGTATATTACTAGAGCAAAAATGCAAACATCCTATATCCAATAACAGGGAAATCTAACTATCAACTTCATGAACTATTAGATAGTCATAAAAATAGTAAAACGCAGCAATATTACAAGATTTATAGAATAACTTTGGATGCAAAGTACACATTAAGTGGTAAAGAATCTGACTTTCCCAAGGCAGCAGAGGGAAAAAAATAATAAAATAAAATCTGTGTTTATTCATTTGGGAAAAAAAGGTGAGAGGAACATGAAAATAACAGTACATAAACATACAAAGTAACCCAAGAGGCCTGAAGATAAAAAGTTATAAGCATAATATAAACAATAGGAATTATTTGTTTTTAAAATTGTTATAGTCTTCTTTTCACCTTCTTTGCGTTAGAGTCTCACTCTGTCGCCCAGACTGGAGTGCAGTAGCTGCTCCCGGACACTGCAGCCTCGACCTGCTGGGCTCCAGCAATCCTTCTGCCTCAGCCTTCCAAGTAGCAGGAACTACAGGCGCATGCTACCCGGCTAATTTTTGATTTATTGTAGGGATGAGGTCTCGCCAAGTTGCCCAGGCGGGTCTTGAACCCACTGGCTCAGGCAATCCACTCACCTCGGCCTCCCAAAGCGCTGGGATTACAGGCTGAGCCACTGAGCCCAGTTCACCTTCTTAATAAAAACAATTACAGCAGTTTTACTCAGTAGAATTTTGTAAATTTCCCTTAACACGAAAAAAGTTCACTGAATTCCCTATTAACTGAAATTTTCTTTTAAAGACCTCCACCTCCCGGGCTTGCATTCCAGGATGTTGCTCCCCTCACTCAGACAGCGCTTTGAACTTGTGCTCAGAGCACCCCTAGGACAACTTCATCTCTGCTCAATGCTGCTTCCCAGAGAAGAGACCAGAATAAGCTACAGAGGCATATACTTTGCAACCGTGCTCAGTTCAGCAAGTTGGGTTGCTTACAGTTTCACTTATTTATCACTTGGAACTGCATCCAAGAGACCTGCAGAAGCTGAGTGTCACAGAAGCATGGAATGCCTAACAATTCACATTTTAAGGTCTGAATGTATAATAAATCCATGTGGACTGTAATTTAAAGCAAGACAAATAATCTTATCAATTCTGAAGCTATGACTAAAAAAGACCTGGCACATGAAGACCCCGGAGAAAATGCATCACTGTAATGGATGAGTCATCTGGGCAGTTTCCACACAAAGTGAACAGAACACATATCTGTCCTATATATGGACTAGACATGCTCCTTCAGAATACTACCCAGGCTACTTTCATGACCAACTAGACTGCCTTGAAAAATCTTGCAAAATATTGTATACTTCAGAGAATCACCACTAAGATAAAGGTAACAGAAAATGTCTTTAAAATACTACTTTAAATGTCGCTGTCTTTTTCCTTCTATAAACCTTGACAAGTCAAAGATCAACCTTCCAAAACCCTCATGCCTCTGGAAGAACTCCAAACCCAGAAGCAGACAAACAAGCCTTTAGTGTTGAAGGGCAGCTGAGAGAAGGACACCAGCTGGACACAGTTGAAGGACAGATGTCCACTCTCCTGTGACTGGCAGGACCTGACAAGAAACAGAGAGGCACTGTCACTGGCTGGTGATTTCTGTAAAGGCCAAGCTTTCTCTCAGAGAAAAGAAGTGACAGAAGATGACAGCAATTAAAAATACACTCCAGTCTGGGCAACAGAGTGAGACTCTAACTCAAAGAAAAAAAAAAAAAAAGAATACAGAAGAGCTATGAGGACTGAGGCTTAGACGAGAGCACAATTGGAAGTGGCCCTGCGGGAAGAAGGCCCAGAGAGCTGGGTAGGAAAGAGGCAGCAGAGAAGATTCACAGGTTCCCCACTCAGTCCTGATGGTGTTCTGACCATATACCCCTTTGCACATGTGTGGGGAAGTGGGAGAAACATGCACCAAGTATTCTGTATTTCCAAACCTCTCAGGACAATACTTCTCAAACAGGTTCACCTGCATGCCCACCCCAGGCCTAAAACCCCAATCTGTGAGTGGGGGGCCTGTACTCCAGAGATTCTATTGTTGAGAAAAGGTACCCTAAGGAGTTTCCCACCAGTGGAACTCTCTATATAAAACAAATTATGAGGGAATAGCAGGGAAGATGCCTAAATCTTGTTCATAGTCAGAGGTCTAGAAATAATTGTCGACACTGGTGTCCCTTTATTTACTACGTACTTTCTCTCTCCTCAACTTAGTACAGCCACATGTCATTTAATGAAGGGAGCAGTTCTGCATCCTTAGGCGATTTCAACATTGTGTGAACATCCTAGAAGCACTTAAACCTAGATGGCATAGCCTACTAGACACCTAGACTGCATGATATGGCCTATTGCTCCTAGAATACAAAACCTGTGTAGCATGTTACTATACTGAATACTGTAGGGAAACGTAACACAGTGGTGAGAGCTGTGTATCTAAACATAGAAAGGGTACAGTAAAAATATGCTATAAAAGATTTCAAACAGTGCACCTGTGTAGGGCACTCAACACGAATGGAACTTACAGGACTGGACATTGCTCTGGATAAGTCAGGGAGTGAGTAGTGAGTGAATGTGAGGGTCTAGGACCTCACACCACTGTAGACTTTATAAACACTGTAAACTTAGGAAACACTAAATTTATTTTAAAACGATTTCTTTGTTCAATAAAAATTAACCTTAGCTTACTGTGACTTTTTTTGCTTTCTAAACTTTTTAACTTTGTAACTTTTGACTCTTTTTTAATAACAGCTTAAAACATGAGCACAATGTACAGCTGTAGGGAAATATTTTCTTACTCTATATCCTTATTATACAAGTTTTTTCTATAATTTTTTGTTTATGTTTTAAACTTTTTTGTTAAAAACTAAGACACAGACACAATACATTAGCCTAGGCCTGTGAAGAGTCAGGATCATTGACATTATTGTTAAGATCACTGTCTTCCCCTCCACATCTGTCCCACCAGAAGGCTTTCAGGGGCAATAACATGCATGGAGCTGTCATTTCCTGTGACAACAATGCCTTCTTCTGGAACACCTCCTGAAGAACCTGTCTGAGGTTATTTTACAGTTAACTTTGTTCTTTTTTATAAGTAGGAGTATACTCACAAATAACAATAAAAATATAGTAAATATATAAACCAGTAACTCAATCATTTAATATTCTTATCAAGTATTACATACTGTACATTTATGTGTTATACTTTTATGCAACCGCAAGTTCAGTACATTTGCTTATACCAGCATCATCACAAACACGTAACACACTGCACTACAATGTTATGACATCACTAAGCAATTGGAAATTTTTCAGCTCCATTATAATCCTTGTAGGACCCCCCTGTCATTTATATGGCCCATCGTTGACCAAAATTTCATTATGTGGCACATGACTGTGTAACTGGTGTCAACTCCTCACCAGAAATGAGAAACTGCTCTTGCAAAGAACTCTTCCTAGGCCTTATTTTACACTCTGCATTCATTCATTCATTCCAAAATGTCTTTACCGACTACAATATGAACTTGAATAAATACAGCAGTTTACTACCAAAGAATTTCCAAAGCAACATTCAATACTAGTCACCATTCCTTCTCTACACGCTCTATTCCCTTGGACTCTGCTGGATTCCCCACCTTTTTGGAGGTTCTTCCTCAGGTTTTATGCCATGTCTGGAAATACGAAGGTCACTTCAGTTCAGTCCAAAGACAAAAATACAAATAACTAATGCAATGGTTTCCATAGATACCGAAATCTGCCTGGAAAGTTCAGAGGCTCCATGGACATGGCAGCGTTTCAGTTAGAGTTGAAGACGTGTAAGAGAGGGGTAGGCAGACAAGTGGAGAGAAGACATTTCAGGCAAAAGGCTTACACATGCAGAGCCATGGAGTCCTGAGAAGAACTGTAACAACTTTTTCCTAATCTTATTTCTAAACATATGATTTCAAACTGTTTGGATGCCTCCTCCTACCCCAAATTGGAATTCTTTGTCTCACTTTTTCTCCCTTTTAAGAGAAAAGACAAAAAAAATTATTCATATGTTTTTGTAATTATATCTTGTTGATAGGATGAGTGACTTTATTTTATCCTTATAATTTTCTATCATAAGTATAAAGTATATTATTTTAAAACCTTAACATATCAGAAAGGCCAAAAAGAATCTTGAAGTACTTAAGTACTTCTGAGGCTGAAATTCCAAGTTGGAAATAACAGGAACCAAGACCAGGCAAGCGGGAGGAGCAAGGTTACAGAGAGCCTTAAATGCTACCCATGCTAAGAGCTTAGATTCCATTCTATAAAAAGGAGGAAAACTGAAAAAACTGTGGGCAGAATAGTAGCATGACTGCATATGCATGGCAGAAGATCAGTGGGGAAGAGGATGGGTAGGAGCTAGAAGACAAACACAGAACCAACTGCAAAGATTCAAGAGCAGACACATCTAGATTCAGATTATAGCTAAAAAAGACAACAAGCAAATGATGATTAGGAGTAGCTATGAGGGATCTGCAGAAAGGGCAGGAGAAAGAAAGGCACCTAGAATAACCATCACTTGTAAATAAAGAAGACACAGGGAGGAGAATGGAGTTGGGGGAGACAGTGATACGTTTTATTTTAGAAATGTGGAATGTGTGTGAAATCTAAGGAAGACACTGACTGGGAATGTTAGACATGAGTCTGGATCTCAGATCTGTCCGAATCAGAGAAGCACACCTAAGAGCTCTCACACAGGTGCTAATTGAAGTTATAAAAATGGATGAGTTTGGGAAGAAAATAAGTAGGAGGGAGAGCTGTGGGCATCCTCAAAGAGGAGAGGACACAGGAAATAGAAAAGATCACTGATGTAGCCAGTCCTCCTGGAGCAAAGAGGGATGGCACCTAGACAAAGGAACGTGTCATCTTTCTCTCAGACAGAGCAGCGGGGTAGGAAAGCTGAGAGCTCACTCCTGCATGACATTTTCTGGAACAAGGACCACACTGGGAGAAAAGGAGGTAGGGCTGGAGGTGCCGCAAATCAGGAAGCTGCAATAGGACCATAGAGCAATGCTGAGGGCCCAGCAGGTATTAGACACTCTCATTTATAAAGGCACATGTGTAGTGCTCACTTCGCTTGTTAATATCTACCTGACTGTCTTCCCTGATGGATTCTAGACTCCAAGAGAACAGGCCCTTGGTGTGTCTTATTCACGGCTACAGCACACCTGGAAGTACTTGGCACAAAGTCAATGCTCAAAAATGTTTGCTCTACTATGTTAAATTGTATAACATTTTTCTCTGACATTACTCAGAAACTCAGGAAAGAAGAGTTTCTCAGAATCTGCAGCCCCTCTCTAAACACAAAAGTGTTACCATAGATACCCTAGAGATAACAATTTTCAATTCTTTTAAGTATACAAACCAACTTAAAATCAGGTATAAAATGCCTCATGCTCATGGTTTTTGTACATTATAAAACCAAAATTAATTTACAAATACATAGCTATGGAAATAATATTACCGGGTTATAAGGTGGTCAACCAGATAATCCAGAGGTTAGTTTATTATTTATTAACACAAAAACATAAATTTGTTTAAAACTCTTGTAGAAATATTAAAATCTCTGTGAATAGCTCCAGAGGGCCTCAGATTCCAAAATGAAATCACTGAATTAATCCACTGATTTGCAGGGCAGGTGCAGAAGGAAAAGTGGAACAAAAAAGTGTGGTGTTGACAAAAAGTTAACAACAAAAAAGAAGAAAAAGTCACAGAACCAGAGATCACACAGACAGATGAGATACGAGGGGAACATGCAAACAAAGGGGAAGGAGCTGCAAATAAGAGCTGAGTTTAAAGTCTCAAAGCAGCATCAGGAGAAAAGTCCAAGTGAAGATACATTACTCAGGCATGTGTTAGCTTCAGCCTGGACAACAATTGGGGAGCCAACAGTTTATTCAAGGTGACCCCAAGAAAAGAGAGAGGTATTCTGAAGGCAGGGAACCAAGAAAAAGTCAATACTTTTAAACAAATAATCTATGTTTAAAAGATTTCATTTTTTTACCACATTAGGTGCCTGGGGGCTTGATCTTCATGAAAACTTTTGAGAAGTGTAGAAAATGTCCTCCAGCGGGGGTCAACAGGGAGAAGGATATTTATTAACTCCAGTCCCCACAGAAAAAAGGTTGCCTGTGGAGAGTGTTAACTCCCCCACATTTCCAAGAACTACAGTGTCCATGCCCAGAAGGCCAGCTTCTCACCTCAGGGACAGGCAAGAGAGCTCACTGGAGAAGACAAGGAGAAAAGCCAAATGCAGAGTCATTCTAGGCAAGAACAATCAGCCAGGAGTGAATCACAGAACTGTTCCCAGCAGCAATGGCTGGAACCAGAAGGGAGGTCAAGAGGATGTGAGAACACAAGAGGTTTCTAGTACTGTGATCAGACCACTGAAGTTCAAGGTCAAGAAAACTTCCAGAACAGGCTGGGCTCAGTGGCTCAGCCTGTAATCCCAGCACTTTGGGAGGCCAAAGCGAGTGGATTGCCTGAGCCTGCAACTTCGAGACCTGCCCAGACAACTTGGTGAGACCTCATCTCCACAATAAAATAAAAAATAGCCAGGCATGGTAGTGCACATCTGTAGTTCCTGCTACTTGGAAGGCTGAGGCGAAAGGATCGCTGGAGCCCAGAGGGTCAATGCTGGGGTGGCTGTGAGCATGCATGCCACTGCACTCCAGCCTGGGCGAAGGAGTGAGACTCCAACTCCAAAAAAAAAAGAAAAGAAAAGAAAACTGCCAGAACAGAATGTGTGAAGTATCATCTGCATGAACTCATGAGGTCCCCTAAAGATGGTGAGAAGTGAGGAGGAAAGAAAGACTAAGCCAGGTGATTCACATGTGGCTACATACAGAGGGTGCCCAAAAAAAGCATACACATTTTAACAAAGTTGTAACATGAATACAAGTCACGTTTGACTTCTGCAGTTACAAGAGGTGCTCAATCAGGTTACCATCAGTGTCCAGACACTTGTGAAAAGTAATACATAGATAATATCACTTAAAATGTGTATACATGTTTCTGGCACCCCAGTATGTAAGTATACATCTGTATACAAATATAAATAATCTGTTTAAAAGGTTTCATGGTTAAGACATATGTAGCTCTTACTCATACATTATAGATGTATACGGTTTACTTGTTTTATGAATAATCATCTCCCAGAAGTCAATTTTTCATGTCCTCTGTATCCAGCAAATGTATTAACAGTTAATAAATGAAGAAACTAACAATAAAGATAACAAGATATTCTGAGATATCAAAAAACAAAACAGTAAGCTTCATGAGGGCAGGCAATTTGTTGTATCCCCCACTGTACAACAATGCATAGCACAGAGCTAAGGGTGGGGACTATGGAGCCAGAAGCCTGGATTCAACTAGGTGGGTGACACTGGCAAATTAGTGTCCCAGTTTCCTCATCTTTAAACTGAAGATAGTAGTATTCACCTAACAGGAGCTTTGTAAGGTTTAAATAAATTATAATGTCTGGCACATTGTAAGCACTACTTGTTACTGTTATAATTATTAACATTAAAACTGCATCTTAATATCAAGTTGGTTGAATAAAGAAGTAACTATGTTTAAATGTTTTGTTCTTTCCAATTGCAATTTTAACCACACAATTTTTAATGGATCCACATTAGAAAAGACAAGATATGGAAGAAAGGGTAAAGTGTAAGGTTCAGAAATAACACAACTACAAAAACAGATTAATGTAGATTACTAAAACCATTCAAATACTCAGTTTGACTGTGACATCCTCAATATCAAAACTTTATTATATTGTTTTTAAGTTACAAATCTAAGTAGGATTATTCTATTTAACGTGTTTTCTAACAATTAGAGTTCTAATAATTTGTATGTTAAAATAATAAAAGCAGCAAAACTTTAGTGTTTTGTACTACCATATATTGTGTACCATATTGAGTGCTAATATTACAGAGCACTTTAGAAAAAGATCAGGGTGAGGGCTAACATACCTAATATAAATAGAAATATGGAAGAACAATTGAAGTTTGCTAGGATTTAAATGAGTCCCCCAGAGATTAGGTGCTATACATTTAATCCCCAATACAACAGTGTTGAGAGGTTATTAGGTCACGAGGGCTTTGATTTCATGAATGGATTAATACCCTTATGCCGTCTTATGCTGGGGTTCCTCTCTCTCTGTTTCTTGACCCTCCATGAGATTATGTAGGAAAAAGACCCCCACTAGATGCTGGCATCTTGATACTGGACTTCCTAACATTCAAAACCATGAGAAATTCATTTCTTTTGTTTACAAATTACCCAGTCTGTGGTATTCTGTCAAAGCAGCGCAAAACAGACTAACACAAGGCTTCCTGTGTCATGAGGAAGCTAACCTAGACAAGGTCAAAAGAAGGAAACTGCTACCTGAAAAGACTACTAATAGAAACTTGAATCACAACCATGTTACCTTACTCAAGCAAAACTACCAGTTTGATTTTGTTTAGGAACTGCTGCTCACTATGGACTACTGAAAAAGGGAACATCTATTTGTTCATTGAGAGGCCCAGACTAGGCATATACAAAGCACAGACAATAGTACAATACACTGAGTTTTGATGATTTAAGGTAATTTGTGACACAAAGGTATTTCATGTACAACTTTAAAAAATTAGAATTTTATTTCAACACCTTCAAATGACTATAATAATGGCAAAAATAGTAAATAAAAATAATAACAATATCTATCTTCTCCCAATTAATCCCTTGAGGTTGAGAATATTATCTTTGTCTTACAGACAAGGAAACCAAACCACCGAGAGATTAAATAACTTGCAGAGGTGGAATAAAAGTTACACTTGGAATTGAAACCAGACTACCTGAATCCAGAAGCTGTGTCCTGACTTTGTGCTTAATTAAACTATAAATTTCTGAAAGCCTACCTAATTGCTATCTTAAAATAAAGACCATACAAATATACTTCTAGTGTTAGAATTGATTCAGAGCATAGAAACAGAAAGGGCTTATAATGTCCTAGAGTTTATTTCTTGGGCATTCAAACTTAATTGAGGCCAACAAATGTTATCTTAACCATTACATTTCATAAGTACAGCTACAGGCATTGTGTCTTGTTCCTACAAAAGCATTTCACTCTAACAACATTTTTTAGCATATTCAATTTTACCTATGGAGTCATAATTCATTTACTAAACAATAAATAATCTTAAGCACCTCCCACAAATAATCTCACTTAGTGTTTAACAAATCCAAACTATATGCAATTGCTGTAATCTTCACTGAAAATTAATCTTTATTCATAAAGGTTAAGTATTCACAAAGGTTTATATTCTGTTCAAACTTTTAAATACATTCATTATATATTCATGTTTAACAATGTTATAAATAATCAATTTGGCACATTCTTTTACACTTATAGATGCAATCTTTAGAAACTTTCCACATATTGTACTTATAGAAATGAACAATTACACTTCAGAAAAAAGTTACTTTTAAAAAATGTGGCAAGTTCATTTGTTTTAAAATAAGTGTCCATAAGTCAACTCATACAATAATCCATAAAATATTTCTTACTATGAAAATCTTTGTATAAGGGCACAATTTCATTTACTGCAATTAATCAAATTCAAGTCAACAAATGTTTATTGTACACCTACCACATGCCACAGAAAAGAAGATGGGAAAGAGAGGAGGCCAGGTAACCCAAGGCAAAGATGTAACACCTCATTTGAAGTCCTCCCCCCATCACCTCATAGGTAAACAGATCAGTAGTATGAACTGAAAACCTCCAGAAACTCACTACTACTATCCTGAAAAAAAAAAAAAGTTTTAAGGAGCACTAACCCCTTCTAATCCCAAAATAATATTAGCCTGAGGCTATACGCTCCAACAACAAAGGTTTGGCTTCAAAGCTACAGGCCCACAAAACAATTTGAAATCAGATTAACAGCTCCCAACATGGCTAGATACTTTAAGGTAATTACAGAATACAACCTGGGCAACAACAGTGGGAGACCCAGACTCAGAAATAAATAAATAAATAAATAAATAAATAAATAAATACGGACGGGGTGGGGGGAATTACAGAATAACAGACATCATAAAACTCATCACTAGTGACTACCCACCTTCTCCAAGAAAACGAGACTATGGAAGATCATCCATCACCATCAACACCTAGTCCACAGTGCAAGGGGAAGATGAAGTATGGATATATTACATGGTGGCAAATAAAAAGCCTAAAAGGGAAATAAGTTGAGGATGGGAGAGGTAAATATGTCTCCTAGTCTTAACACCTAAGAAAGATAAAAAGTGAAAGGAGGTAAGTGAAGAATCATCTCTGAAAACAGAACTCATTATGCTTCTCAAGAAATTCAGAAAATCTCAAGCAGATCTTATCTGATAATGGCTCAAAACAGTAAGACCACAAAACTAGAGGAAAAGTACACAGAGCTAAAGGTTGGAATCCTCTACAGAACTCATAAACACAAGGAACATAATCAACATAACAGAAAGAGCAGACTTGGAAAAAAAATCACACAGAATTCAAAATGGTAATTCAAGTCAATTAGAAACGTGATGGAAGAGCCAATGATGATCCAATAAATAGACAACTGGGGCCGGGCTCGGTGGCTCAGCCTGTAATCCCAGCACTTTGGTAGGTCGAGGCAAGTGAACTGCCTGAGCCCGCGAGCCCGTGAGCCCGCAGGTTCGAGACCAGCCCGGGCAACTTGGCAAGACCTCATCTCTACAATAAATCAAAAATTAGCCGGGTGTGGTAGCATGTGCCTGTAGTTCCAGCCACTTGGAAGGCTGAGCCAAAGGATCATCAGAGCCCAGCAGGTCAATGCTGTGGTGCTGTGAGTGTGTGTACTCCAGCTGAGCGACAGAGTAAGAATTCAACTCAAAAAAAAAAAAAAAAAAATAGACAACTGGTATACCACCACCACCACCACCACTCCAATGACCTTATGTGAAAAAGAATGAATTGAATTAACTTCAACTGGGGGCGAGGGGTGAAGGCAAGACTATAGAAGGACAGACTTAAAATATAAGCAGAAAAACACTTTAAAACAAAGCTATTCAGACATAAGATAAAGGGTTGATGCAAAATGAACACCAAAAACTTCCTGAACTTAATTCTTCCTAGCTCCTTCTTCTACTCAAAAGGTAAGACATCACCTAGCAACTGAATCAGCCTATTAAGCTGTTCTTTCATTATACGTTCTATGTAGATTTCTTGCTTTTCCTTGTGAGAGGAAAAAGAAGAATAAGTTAGCAACTGTTTGGGTTGAGAAGGTTTACTATGGAGCAGAAATCAAAACCATCATGATTAATGGCATTAATAAGCACCTGAAAGCAAGATTTGTTCCATATAACTTCAACTAAGGAGAATGATGAGTTATGCTCCCAAATTGCACAATTTTGTCAACTTTTTAAGTAGACCATTCCAAAATTCTTCCTTGATCAAATTTTGACCATATTTTTGTCATAGTTTCTTTCTACCCTATAGTGGGGTGGAATAAACACAGTACTGTATATATGGTATTTTAAACATATAAGAATTTAAAAACCAAGCTAAACATAGGGAGAAATCACTTAATTTATCATTTTACTCATCTGTAAGCTGGGAATAATAGCTACCATAGAATCCTTGGAAGGATAAAACGTGATTAATAATGTGAAAGCTCTTAACATATTTCTTTCTTTTTTTTTTTTTTCCTCATGGCTTATGGTATCCTTGAACTCCTAGGCTCAAGGGATCCTCCCTCCTTAGCCTCCTGAGTAGCTGGGACTACAGGTACATGCCTTACATGCCTGGCTAATTTTTTATTTTTTTGTACAGATGAGGTGTTGCTATGTTGGTCTCAAACTCCTAGAGCTCAAGCAATGCTCCTGTCGCGTCCTCCCAAAGCACTGAGATTACAGGCAAGAGCCGAGGTGACTAGCCTAACAAATATCTTTATAGCAATGTATAGCTCATAATTTACTTACTTATTGAATTTTCTTCTTGCTCTCTGCCTCATTTACTGTCATGGCCTTCTAAAATGAAAACCTGAGTGACTAATTAGTAAATGTTTCTCTCAATCTTATTAATCCAGTCTTCTTTAATACTCGTAAATCTTACTCTCTATTGTGCTTTTTGTTATTTTCATAATATAACATTATAATACTAAATATATTTTTTCAAACTACAACCCCTTTCTCTAGCAATCAAATATGACCCCACCACCATCCCTTTAAGGAGCACTAAAATTATAATGTGAAATAAATCATACATAAACCATAAAATATTGACTACAGAGGAAAGAATAAATGACTATTCCTAATTTCAGAGTATGAAAGCTTAACTTACATATTCATTCAATACCCATCTATATACTGAAATGTGACTTCCGTACTTCAAATGATATATACCCAATTTTGTATGTAAATATTTTCCTCATCACTCCATCAAAACTATACTCCCTAAACAAAAGAGAATGCTCATTTTTCTTCTACCTTTCTACCTTTTTTTTTTCTTTTTTGGTCTTCATTGGTTCACCAACCACAATAAACAGAATTAACTACCTTCTTTGTGGTTCTAAAACATATTCTTGATAGTACCTAGCACAGTAAAGAAAAACCTTCAGTGATACTCAATATATAATGTTATTTCATTCGAGCTTCTATTATAACTAATTGTATTCATGCCTGTGCCCCTCATCAGACTAGAGCTAGAGAACAAGAATCGAGGCCTTCATAAATGTATATACACAGTAAGTCTGCTACATATGAACAAGTTCCATTCCGAGAGCACATTTCGAAGTCCAATTTGTTCATAAGTCCAACAAAGTTAGCCGAGGTGCCCAACTAACACAATTGGCTATATAGAACTGTACTACTCTACAGTACTGTACTATAATAATTTTATAATACTTTTCACACAAATAGTACACAAAAAACAAACACACAAAAAATTTTTCAAACTTACAGTACAGTACCTAGAAAAGTACAGTAGCACAGTACAGTACAACAGCTGGTATACAGGGGCTGACATCGAGTGAACAGGCAAGAAGAATTACTGACTGGAGGAGGAAGAAGAGGTGGGAGATGGTAGAGCTGAAGGATCATAAGCAATAAGAGACAGAGGGCAAGACGGACATGACTAGACATGCAAAGACATATTCGTGTCTTTGAAAGTTCACGATGGGGACTTATCTTAACAGGTAACAAAGTGGTCAAGTACTATTTGCAAAATTAGACCAAATTCTGCCTTCTAAATATACTATCCTTTGATACCATTCCAAACTCAGACTCCATCTCAAAGTCTTCCAAAACCACTTAAGCTAATGTTGATCTTTTTCTCAAAAGCTATTAGAGAATATATTCGGTACAGCACATTGTACAAAATATTCTTTGCTATTTCATGTTTTCCTGAACTGAACACAACTTATTCAACTAGATAATACACTCAACATCAACCACCACGCCAACTTCTTGACTTACACCCACTAGCACAGCATTTTTCAGGGAACTGGGACTCAATAAACTGACAGACTAAAACGTAACGCACAAGTGAGCTACCTCCTGATAAACAACTGATGGGACAGATTTGACTGGTCAGCACTGGCAGGTATTTTTAAAGGGATATGTGGCACAGTGCCTACTCTCCCGGGTGATGATACAAGAAAATGGTTGCTCAGGGGAGAAAGAGAACCCTACTCTACAGTGCTTAGATCTAGCAGTGTTGTTCTTCAACAACAGAATGACAGAATGAGGGAAACACAGATCACTTGACAGTGTAGATGTGGAAACCAAAGCCCTGGAAGGTGCAGTACTCTGACAAAGGTTACAGAAGTTCAGTGACACAGCCTGCGCTGAAACCCAGAAGCCTTTCCAACCAAGAAGGCTTCACTCCATCAAACTGCTTCTCTAACAATGTATCTGAAAATATATTACCACAGAGGGGTGTGAATAATTAAGTCATGTTGTCTTTACCTTAAACATGCCGATCACTGGAAAAACCCAGAAATACCTAAGTGACTCACAAAAATGTCACTCAAAGGAATTAGGGAAGGGGAGGGGAAATGTTTTCCTAGATTTCTCTTCCTCCACTCACCCGACTGTTAAGTGTCCCAGGTCCTCCTTCAAGGCCCCCTTTTCACTCTACACTCTTTGGATATTTTCACCCACAGCACCCACAGTGTCAATGAGCATGTACAGACTGAGAACTCCCAGATCTAAATCTTTCAACTAGACTTCTTTTTTAGCTCCCAATCTGTGTATTCAACTGCACTCCAGACATCTCTACCTATGTCCCATTATAACTTAGCATTATAAAGTCATCACTTCCCCTCCCTCCAACCAGTCAGCAATACCTTCTGTGGTCTTTGGCCTACTGTGGTGAATGGCACCTCCTACTTAGAAAAACCTGTTACCCTGGGTTTCTTTCATTTCTCTTTCCTCTTACATAGTCTTATCAATTATCTCTCCTAAATCGTTATTTCTGTACCCCCAGTCAAATCATCCCCCATACTAGGGATCGCCAAAGGTTTCTGATCATTCACCATTATCAATTTTAAAACTCTTAGCTTACACATACCCAAAATACATGCACATTTATTTATAAATTAAAATACATGTACTGCTATAGCAGTACTGTAAGATATTATAAATAATAAAACTTTAAACTTTAAAGCAGTAAGATTATAAGCCTAAAATTTTCTTCCTGTACTTCTGAGAGTCATTATACACATCCCTGGGGGTCAGAAACCTGAGCTTAGGAGACTGCATAATGAGAATGGACCTATAAGAAATATATGTGTGTATGGGTTTATGGGTGTTTATATGTGAGTGTATGTGAAACAGTTTCTTTGCTCACACACACACACACACACACACACACACACACACACATACTTCACGATGAGGTGATATACACAAGCTTAAGCATATTGCTAAATATAGTTAACCTATCTTCTACTGCCACAAACCAAAAATAAAGTTTAAAGTTGGCTGACTTCTAAAAACTCATATTATTTAACAAATAATATTTCACTCTAAAAGCCTTATAAATAGCCACTTTTAAAACGAAGAGAGATTTACAAAGTATAGTCTGGTTCCTTCTGCACACAGCACCTGAAAAAAAATACATTTTTTTCCCACCTACCCACTGACATACTCTAAGGTGGCTAGTATTCTGAGTTTTGTGGATGTGCCCACTTTCTCCTAGGGACATAATGTAATATTCTGTTTTCTACAACTTTGGAAACCCCTTTTTCAGGATCCAAAAGGGGAATGTACTCTTCCCTATTCTTGTCCCCCCTACTTCTGACTCCCACCTCTGTAACAACATAAAAGGACAAACAAAACTCAGAACATAAAACCAAAGTCAGAACAAATACTGCCAATACAATAATATACATATTTACATATTCACCCAATACAATCTTCTAGGATTCTACCACAATCTAACAGATGCTAACTTTCCATGTGGAGTGGGGAAATGTGCTAAAATTTAACGGCAGTCTCTATGAATCCTCTCAGATGTATTTAGCTTGTTACGCATTCAGAAATTCAAATGCTCAAACTCAAAAGTTCTCTGAAACTTTTACCAGTTTCAAGAAGTTGTTTCGGCTCATTACTCCAGCAGCACAGGTAAGAGCACGTCAGCATACTTACAGATATTAATGAAAAGTATTTTTTCACATAGAAGACTATACTACTCCCCGCTGCTGTGAGTCACAGCTTATTTATCAAGAAGCTGAACAATAAAGATACGACATCCTATGGCAAGTATTCTTATGAAAACTCCCACGTTAAATTGCTTGATTACTTTTATTATCATCAAGTGACCAGATGTCCTCAGTGTTGCTCCTATTATTAGGAAGTTATCGACACCAATGTAGAACTATATTTCCATTGTAAGGGTAATTTGGGGGCAGATTTAAATTACACTGATCAGAAAGTTAAGAAGAAAGCTGCCTCATTGTTAAAATTAATAAATCCAGTGACTTTCAAAATTGTTGATACCATTCTTCTCATGTACAGGATGTTGAGGGGATTAAAAAATAACCTTAATATAGAACTTCACATTCTTTAAAAAAAAAAAAGGCATCACAAACACTTAAAATTGTAGGTCTGTAAAATCAACACAGATAAGTTAAGTTGGAGTTTACTTTCTATTTAAAAAGTTAACCACATTCCCTGTCTTCTTAACTAGGATTCTAATCTTCCATTTTGTACTCAATTTTTGAATAAGGAAAATGCCTTTCTCTCCAAATGCCTGTAATCAAAATACCAATCGATTTCGTCTGTCTTCTATTTAATACTTCACCAAATTCAGTCACTTATATAATATGGATCAATGAACCAGCATTATTTAAAAATATGAGTAATATAGTCGGATTGGACCTTGATTCCCTTAAATGTAGAACAGGTAACTTTATTACTAAACTAAAATTGCTTCATTGTCTCTAAAAATGGTCTGTTATATAACCTATTCTGAGTCTCTCCCTCTCCCTCTGAAAAAAAGGAGGAAAAAATATATACAGCCTATTCTACGGGGTGTATGCGGTTTAGGTGTTTAATCAAAATTCCTCTAGCTTTGTTATTTTTTTGTACCACCAAAAAAACAACGAAACATAACAACTCAGTATTCTACCTACCTAAATATCCATGTGGAATGCCAGCCCAAAGAAGGCTGACTAATGATATTGCCAATTACATTCCGAGGCATTTAAAAATTCATTTTATTATACCAAGGAGGGATGAAAAGGAGTCACTATTTACGGAGCATCTACCCTAAGTTAGATGTTTTGCATTCAACGTTTGAATTTCACAACTAGTTTGTAGTTAGGTTACCTGAAGCTAGATCCCATGGGTTCTCCAGGGTTTCCTGAAGGCCACAGGCAAATTACTCCTCCAGGGTGTCAGTACCTCGGTTTCTTCATTTGTAAAATGGAGACAAAAACAGTACCTACCTCATTAGATCGGTTCTAGAATTAAATGAGATAATACGCCTAAAATGTCTAGAGCCAACCATAGCCCTCTCTGTCATAACGACAATAACCATTTTTATTACCAGTGCGCGCGTTCCTGCTCCTATTTCACAGATGAGGAAATGGAAGCTTACTAAGATCATACCCATTTTTAGTGCTAGGTTTTGGCTCGAAAGCACGAACTTAATGAAATAAAACCTTTTGCCATTAGCAGGATTCTCATAAGTCCAACTTCTTAGGACGCATAAGAAATGACAGGCTGTAAAACGGTACGGTGCACAGGCCGGGCTCTCAACCTGGTGGACAAGCGGGCCTGGGCGCTGGGTGGGCCGCGGCCGTGGGTCCTCGCCCTGGACGCCGGCAGGGGTGGCGTGAGCACCAGGTGCTTACACGCACCGTTCAGTGAAGGGCACACGCGGGCTCCGCGCCTTATCCCCGGCACTCGCGAGGCCAGCTCGTGCCCGGTCGCCCGCAAGTCCTGCCGCGACACGCGCCGGGGCTCGCCTCCTGCCGCTGGAAGGACCCGCGACCTTCCTTCCTGCGGCGCAGTGCCCGCTCGCCGCCGCTCAAAGAAAAAGCCGCCGGCGACGGAGAGAGACAAAGGAACAGAAATCGCCTCGGGTCGCCCAAGCCGCCGAACGTCGAGTCCCCAGGTGGCCGCGACCAGCCCTCACCTGCACGCGCCCCAGCCCGCGGGTGGCCACCGGCAGGCCGGGGCCGCCGGAGAGAGGGCCGCCGTCACAGGGGCCGCCCGGGGTCCAGGTCCTCTGCAGTCACTCCCCCTTCCGCCGTGACAGCGCCCGG